>NW_022680492.1:0-296779 GCF_009764315.1 Trachypithecus francoisi | reverse complement strand
ATTCTTTGTTTTTTTTTTTTTTTTTGAGATGGAGTCTTGCTCTGTCTCCCAGGCTGTAGTGCAGTGGTGGCAATCTCAGCTCACTGCAACCTCCGCCCCTGGGTTTCAAGCGATTCTCTTGCCTCTGCCCCATGAGTGGCTGGGACTACAGCCCCCCCCACCATGCCTGGGTAATTTTTGTATTTTTCTTTTTTTTTGAGACGGAGTCTCACTCTGTCACCCAGGCTGGAGTGCAGTGGCCAGATCTTGGCTCACTGCAAGCTCTGCCTCCCGGGTTTATGCCATTCTCCTGCCTCAGCCTCCTGAGTAGCCGGGACTACAGGCGCCCGCCACCTCCCGGCTAGGTTTTTTTTTTTTTTTTGTATTTTTTTGTATTTTTTAGTAGAGATGGGGTTTCACCGTGTTAGCCTGGATGGTCTCAATCTCCTGACCTCGTGATCCGCCCATCTCAGCCTCCCAAAGTACTGGGATTGCAGGCTTGAGCCACTGCGCCTGGCCCAATTTTTTGTATTTTTAGTAGAGATGGGGTTTTACCATGTTGGCCAAGATGGTCTCAAACTCCTGACCTCAGGGTGATCCGCCCCCCTCGGCCTCCCAAAGTGCTAGAATTTCAGGTGTGAGCCACTGCACCCAGCCAACACTTGATTTCATTCTTGTTTATGGCAAAGTAGTATTCCATTGTGTGTATATACCACATTTTCTTGATTCATTTGTCTGTTGATAGACACTTAGATTGATTCCCTATCTTTAGTATTGTGAATAGTGCTATAATAAACATGGTGGTGCCTATATCCCTTTAATTTATTGATTCTTTTCCCTTGTAAATACCAAATAGTGGGATTGCTGGATCATATGGTAGCTCTACTTTTAGTATTTTTTGACCAACCTTCTACTGCTTTCCATAATGACTGTACTAATTTACATTCCCATCAACAGTGTATAAGAGTTCCATTTTCTCCATATCTTCACTAGTGTAATCGCCTGACAAGTTCTTCCCACCCACTACACAGGCAAAATCAGTCCACTGAGACCATGGCTTTGCAGTAGAGAGTTTAATTGGCATAAGGCCTTGAGGCTGGCCCATGTAGGAAAACTGGGGTTAACACTCAAGTCAGTCTCCTCAAAGTCTCAGATGTTAGCTGGATTTTTTTGTTTGTTTGTTTTTTGTTTTGTTTGCTTTTGTTTGTTTTTGAGAGGGAGTGTTGCTCTGTCGCCCAGACTGGAGTGCAGTGCGCGATCTTGGCTTGCTGCAACCTCAGCCTGCCGAGTACCGGGACTACAGGCGGGAGCCACTGTGCCAGCCAATGTTAGGGTTTTTTTTTTTTTTTTTTTTTTTTTTTTTTTTGAGACGGAGTCTCGCTCTGTCGCCCAGGCGGAGTGCCGTGGCCGGATCTCAGCTCACTGCAGCTCCGCCTCCCGGGTTTACGCCATTCTCTCGCCTCAGCCTCCCGAGTAGCTGGACTACAGGCGCCCGCCATCTCCGCCCGGCTAATTTTTTTTGTATATTTTAGTAAGACGGGGTTTCACCGTGTTAGCCAGGATGGTCTCGATCTCCTGACCTCGTGATCCGCCCGTCTCGGCCTCCCAAAGTGCTGGGGATACAGGCTTGAGCCCCCGCGCCCGGCCGCCAATGTTAGGGTTTTTATGGACAATTTGGTGGGCAGGAGGCTATCCAATGGCGCTGCTGGTTGGTTGGGGATGAACTCATAGGGGTGTGAAAAATGGTCCTCATGCACTGAGCCTCTGTGTGGGGCCACAGGACCTATTGAGTCATGAGCCACAAGGCTGGGTGGGATCAGTCTGATAATATCTCACAAAACACAATTTTAGATTTTACAGTAGGAGCAATTGAGAAAGTCATGAATCTTGTGACCTCTGGCCACATGACTCCTGAGCAATAAGGGATTATAGAAACTGTGCCTACAATTTAGTAGAGTTCAGGCCCCTCCCATAATCCTATTCTTGTGACCTTTCATTAGTCTCACAAAGGCAGTTTTTTTGTTGTGTTGTTGGTTTTTTTGAGACAGAGTCTCGCTCTGTTGCCCAGGCTGGAGTACAGTGTGCGATCTCGGCTCACTGCAAGCTCCGCCTCCTGGGTTCATGCCATTCTCCTGCCTCAGCCTCCCAGTAGCTGGGACTACAGGTGCCCACCACCACGCCCGGCTAATTTTTTTTTTTTTTTTTTTTTTTTTGTATTGTTAGTAGAGATAGGTTTCACCGTTGTTAGCCAGGGTGGTCTTGATGTCCTGACCTCATGATCCACCCACCTCAGCTTCCCAAAGTGCTGGGATTATAGGCGTGAGCCACCGCGCCCGGCCAGGCAGTTTTTGATTTATGAGCAAGGAGGGCGTTCGTTTTAGGGAAGGCCTATTATCATCTTTGCTTTCAAGTTAAACTGTAAACTAAATTCCTACCAAAGTTAGCTTGGCCTATGCCCAGAATGACCAAGGATGGCTTGGATGTCCGAAGCAAAACGGTGTCAACTATGTCATATTTCTCTGTCGTAATTTTGCAAAGGTGGTTTCACCAGCGTTTGTTATTTTTTTTACCTTTTTGAAAGCGTATTGTTTTGTCTGAGCACCATTGCCACCCAGACTACATCAGGGTTTTCTTAGGAAGAAAGGGAGAATGGTGGCTCACACCTGTCATCCCAGAACTTTGGGAGGCCAAGGTGGCAGGATAGCTTGAGCCCTGAAGTTTGAGATAGCCTGGGCAACCTGGGCAAGATTTTGTCTCTACTAAAAGAAAAAAAAAAAAAAAAAAGCTGGGCATGGTGGCTGATGCCTGTTAGATATGAGTTCTAAATTTCTTTTCAAATAATCAATATGTCAATATGTTCAGTTCTTTGCCTTCTACTTTTAAACTTAACTTACTCATAAAGCAACCCTTTTCCATTACCTGCTCCGCCCTGACTCATTTCAATCACCTGCCCCACCCTGACTCATTCTGATTACCTGCTACCTGCTCCGCCCTGGCTCATTCTCCACCCTGCATACCTATTTTTTCCGCACCAAACCACTCACCCCGTCACTCTCTTTAAATTAACCAATGGGAATTAATTTAGCCTGTGCAGTCTAACCCTAGCCAATAGGGGAACGACACAGCAGCAGGGGCCACGTGCGTCAGGGATAAGAACCCCTTTCCCTCCCTTGTCCAGGTGTGCGCTCACCATTGCTCCATCTGTAAGGGTGCACCCTTCTATAGAAGTACCTTGCCTTGCTGAGAATTAAAAAGAAAATGTTATATTCGAGTGCTATATCTTTTGCAGCACCAAATCTTTATAACACGCCTGTAATCCCAGCACTTTGGGAGGCCGAGGCGGGCAGATTACCTGAGGTCGGGTGTTGGAGACCAGCCTTACCAACATGGAGAAACCCCATCTCTACTAAAAATACAAAATTAGCCGAACATGGTGGCACATGCCTGTAATCCTAGCTACTCGGGAGGCTGAGGCAGGAAAATCGCTTGAACCTGGGAAGCGGAGGTTGCGGTGAGGCGAGATTGCGCCTCTGCACTCCAGCCTGGGCAACAAGAGTGAAACTCTGCCTCAAAAAAAAAAAAAAAGAAAAGAAAAGAAGACAAAAAGAGTGGATTTTAGATTGGGTAACCATCTGTCTTTGCCACAATGTTCATGGATTGGTGAACTCAGTATCATGAATATATTTCCCCAGTGAATCTAAATACAGATCCTGTTGGAATTCCAATAAAAATCCCAACAGATTTTTTTATTTTTTATTTTTATTTATGTATTTATGTATGTATGTATTTATTTTATTTTTATTTTTTATTTTTTGAGTCAGAGTCTCACTCTGTCACCCAGGCTGGAGCGCAATGGTGCGGTCTTGGCTCACTGCAACCTCCACCACCTGGGTTCAAGCGATTCTCCTGCCTCAGCCTCCAAAGTAGCTGGGATTACAGCATGCTCCATCATGCCCGGATAATTTTTTTTTTTTTTTTTTGACACGAAGTTTCACTCTTTTTGCCCAGCCTGGAGACTTGGCCTGCTCAGCTTCCTGAGTAGCTGGGATTTCAGGTGCATGCCACCACGCCTGGCTAATTTTTTGTATTTTTTTTTTTTTTTTTTTTTTTTTTTGAGACAGAGTCTCGCTCTGTCGCCCAGGCTGGATGCAGTGGCCAATCTCAGCTCACTGCAAGCTCGGTCTCCCGGGTTTATGCCATTCTCCTGCCTCAGCCTCCCGAGTAGCCAGGACTACAGGCACTG
This sequence comes from Trachypithecus francoisi, assembly GCF_009764315.1. Classification (NCBI taxonomy): domain Eukaryota; kingdom Metazoa; phylum Chordata; class Mammalia; order Primates; family Cercopithecidae; genus Trachypithecus; species Trachypithecus francoisi. The sequence continues at coordinate 292,557 of NW_022680492.1, read as the reverse complement.
CCACCTTGCCCAGCTAGTTTTTTTGTATTTTTTAGTAGAGACGGGTTTCACTATGTTAGCCAGGATGGTCTCGATCTCCTGACCTTGTGATCCACCCCCTCGGCCTCCCAAGTGCTGGGATTACAGGCTTGAGCCACCGCGCCCGGCCATTTTTGGTATTTTTTTAAGTAGAGAAGGGATTTCACCATGTTGGCCAGGCTGGTCTTGAATTCCTAACCTCAGGTGATCCTCCCACCTCGGCCTCCCAAAGGGTTGGAATTACAGGCATGAGCCACCTTGCCCACCCTACTTTTGTTTTTTATCATTTCCACACTGTATTCTTTGGTTGAAAGTTACTATGCCCAGTTTATAGTAGGAAGTGGGTAGTTGTGTGCTCCATCTCCTGAAAGGTAGAGTATCTACATACATTATTTAGAATACTTCTGCATGGTGTACTTATTCCTTCTCCTTCATTACTTTTTCTTCTTTTAGAGACAGAATCTCAAGAGCCCACTGCAGGCTTTGAACACCTGGACTCAGGTGGCACTCCCACCTCAGCCTCCCAAGTAGGTGGAATTGCAGGTGTGTGTCACCATGCCTGGCTTCATTTATTTATTTAATCATTTCTTTTTTTCTTTCTTTCTTTCTTTTTTGAGACAGAGTTTTACTCTTGTTGCCCAGGCTGGAGTGCAATGGTGCCATCTCGGCTCACTGCAACCTCCGCCTCCCAGGTTCGAGTGATTCTCCTGCCTCAACCTCCTGAGTAGCTGGGATTACAGGCATGCGCCAACACACCCGGCTAATTTTGTATTTTTAGTTTAGGTGGGGTTTCACCATGTTGGTCAGGCTGGTTTTGAACTTCCAACCTCAGGTGATCCGCCTCCCAAAATGCTGGGATTATTAGGCGTGAGCCACCGTGCCCGGCCTCAATCATTTATTTCTATCAGTATGCACTCATGGAAAAATACTACTTTATTTTGTTGCTCAAATTGCCCAGCTTTGGCTGAAGGGAATTATTTCAGCTGACTCCTGTGTTCCTTTCACATACCTCCATCATTGTGGGGTTTTTTTTCCCTTTGTTTTCTTATTTATTTTTAGCACATCCTTACTTTCTGGCAGTACAAGATGGTCCAGGCTCACCTTATATATTCCTGTACCATTTCTGGAATTAGCTATGTCTCCAAGGAACCCTGGTTCCTTCTAGTGGGGAGTGGGATTAGAAACCAAGATGAGTGGTAGGTGTGCCTGTTGCTACTGGGTTGTCATTGCTTTTAGACTCAAATAACAGAGCAAGAAGATATGTGTGTATGTCTACTAACCCATATATATACACATACTCAAATATTTCTGATGTAAACATCAGTATCTATCCCTCTCTATATATACACATATACATATATACACATATACATATATATACACATATGTGTATCCACCTTGTGATCCACCCGCCTTGACCTCCCAAAGGGCTGGGATTACAGGCATGAGATTCTCCTGCCTCAGCCTCCTGAATAGCTGGGATTACAGGCATGTGCCACCACACCTGGCTAATTTTGTATTTTTTGTAGAGACAGGGTTTCTCCATGTTGGTCAGGCTGGTCTCAAACTCCTGACGTCAGGTGATCTGCCTGCCTCAGTCTCCCAAAGTGCTGGGATTACAGGTGTGAGCCACCACACCCGGCCCCAGCTAATTTTTTTTTGGTATATATAGTAGAGATGTAGAGATGTAGAGATGGGGTTTCACCATGTTGGACAGGTTGGTCAAGAACTGCTGACCTGGTGATCTGCCAGCCTTGGCCTCCCAAAGCACTGGGATTACAGGCGTGAGCCACTGTGCCTGGTCCCCCCCTTTTTTTTTTGAGACAGAGTCTCACTCTGTCACTAAGGCTGAAGTACAGTGGCACAATCTTGGCTCATTGCAACCTCTGTCTTCCAGGTTCTAGTGATTCTCATGCCTCAACCTCCCCAGTAGCTGGAACTGAAACCACAGGTGTGCACCACCACATCTTGCTATTTTTTTAAATTTTTTTATTTTTAGTAGAGATGGGGTTTCACCATTTTGGCCAGGCTGGTCTCAAACTCCTGACCTCAGGTAATCTACCCACCTCAGCCTCCCAAAGTGTTGGGATTACAGGCATGAGCCACCACACCCACCAATATCTATATATATATTTTCTGAGGCAGGTCTTGCTGTGTCACCCAGGCTGGAGTACAGTAGTGCCATCTTTGCTCACTGCAACCTCTACCTCTTAGGCTCAAGCAACCCTCCCACCTCAGCCTCCTGAGTAGCTGGGACTATAGGCACACACCACCATGACCAGCTAAATTTTTTTTTCTTTGTAATTTTGTAGAGACAGGGTTTTGCCGTTGTGCCCAGGCTGGTCTTGAACTCCTGAGTTTAATCAATGGGCCCATCTTGGCCTCCCAAAGTGCTTGGATTACAGGTGTGAGCTACTGCACCCAGCACAGTATCTATATTAACCCAAAGAATTCATACTGATGTATCCAACTCTAATCCATTATCACATGGTTCATTCTAGCCTCTTCCTGTTGCCTATTTGTACCTCCCATTCCAACAGTATAAAACATGGCTCCCACCATCCACTATCCATTTACTTATTGTTGAATCCCAGTATATACATACAGCAATTTCAGAATTGTTAAGCCTTATCTTCTTGGGAAACAACTTTGACAACTACAGTACAGTGCTTATGCACAGTTCTTTTTGTCTTTAGTCTTACAGATCTCACTCATTTCCAATAGTACTTGCATTAGCACCTTTCCTCCCACCCTCTTCATTGAGGTTATGCTATGCATTTGTAATACAGTTAAATCCCTTTGTTGCAGTCTGCATTCCATCCTGGGATTCCCTTAATCTCCTAAATATTTTTTTCCTTAATTTGCATATATTATATTTATTCTCTTTTTCTTTTTTCTTTTTTTTTTTTTTCCGGAGAGGGAGTCTTGCTCTGTCACCCAGGCTGGAGTGCAGTGGTGTGATCTCGACTCACTGCAGTCTCTGCCTTCAGAGTTCAAGCAATTCTCCTGCCTCAGTCTCCCAAGTAGCTGGGATTACAGTCACGCACCACCACACCCAGCTAATTTTTGTATTTTTAGTAGAGATGGGGTTTCACCATGTTGGCCAGGCTGGTCTCAAACTCCTGACCTCGTGATCCGCTCATCTTGGCTTCCCCAAATGCTGGGATTACAGGCATGAGCCATCGTGCCCAGCTGATGCTAATCTTTTTGACAAATGCATTGTGTCACGTATCCACTGTTACAATATCATACAAAATACTTTCATCACCCTAAAAAACTCCTTGTTTCACCTATTCAACCCTCCCCTACTCCAGCAACCATTGATCTTTTTACTGTTTCTACAGTTTTGCCTTTACAGAATGTTATATAAATGGATTCATACAGGATACCACCTTTCAAACTGACTTATTTCACATAACATATACATTTACGATTCATCTATATTGTTGTGTGAATTGACAGTACATTCCTATTTATTGCAAAATATATACCATTGTAGGGCTGTACCACAATTTTTACCCATTCAGATATTGAAGTTTACCTTGGTTTCTTCCAGTTTTTGGCAATTATGAAAAAAGTGGCTATAAACCTTCACATGAAGGTTTTTTTTGTGGGCATAAATGTTCAAATTAGTTGGATAAATACCTAGGAGTATGACTGCTGAGTTAAATGATAAGAATATACTTATATTAATAAGAAACTGAGGCCGGGTCGGGTGTGATGGCTCACACCTGTAATCCCAGCACTTTGGGAGGTCGAGGCAGGTGGATCACCTGAGGTCGGGAGTTCGAGACCAGCCTGACCAACATGGAGAAACCCCGTCTCTACTAAAAATACAAACTTAGCTGGGCTTGGAGGCACATGCCTGTAATCCCAGCTACTTGGGAGGCTGAAGCAGGAGAATCTCTTGAACCCGGGAGGTAGAGGCTGCAATGAGCCAAGATCGCACCATTGAACTCCAGCATGGGCAACAAGAGCAAAAACTCCATCTCAAAAAAAAAAAAAGGGGGGCGCCGGGCACGGTGGCTCAAGCCTGTAATCCCAGCACTTTGGGAGGCCGAGACGGGCGGATCACGAGGTCAGGAGATCGAGACCATCCTGGCTATACGGTGAAACCCTGTCTCTACTTAAAAAACAAAAAACTAGCCGGGCGACGAGGCGGGCGCCTGTAGTCCCAGCTACTCCGGAGCTGAGGCAGGAGAAGGCGTAAACCCGGGGCGGAGCTTGCAGTGAGCTGAGATCCGGCCACTGCACTCTCCAGCCTGGGTGGCAGAGCAAGACTCCGTCTCAAACAAAAAAAAAAAAAAAAGAAAGAAAGAAGAAATTGAGTCCAGGCTCAGTGGCTTAGGGCTGTAATCCCAACACTTTGGGAGGCTAAGGTGGGTGGATCATTTGAGGTCAGGAGTTTGAGATCAGCCTGTTCAACACGGTAAAACCCTGTTTCTACTAAAAATATGAAAAATAGCTGGGCGTGGTGGTGCACACCTGTAATCCTAGCTACTCGGGAGGCTGAAACAGAAGAATTCCTTGAAGTCTGGAGACGGAGGTTGCAGTGAGTGAGATCGCGCCTTTGCACTCCAGCCTAGGAGACAAGAGTGAAACTCTGTCTCTAAAAAAAAAAAACTGTCTCAAAATATGTGTACCATTCTGTATTCTCACCAGCAAAGGATGAGAGTACATCCTCACCAGTAAGTGGTATTGTCATTTTATTGTATTTTTAGCCTTTCTATTAAGTATGTAGTGTTCTGTCAGTGTTTTTTTGTTTGTTTATTTTGTCAGTGTTGTATTAATTTGCATTTCCCTAGTGATGCAACATTGCTTTTAATAGTGAAATATTGAAAATGACCTACATATGTACCAATACTAGACTGAGTAAATACATATTTCTTTTTTTTTTCTTTTTTTTTTTTTTGAGACAGAGTCTCCCTCTGTCGCCCAGGCTGGAGTGCAATGGCGCGATCTCGGCTCACTCCGACCTCCACCTCCCGGGTTGAAGCGATTCTCTTGCATCAGCTTCCCAAGTAGCTGGGATTACAGGTGCTTACCACTATACCCAGCTAATTTTTTTTGTTATTTTAATAGAGACAGGATTTCACCATGTTAGTCAGGCTGGTCTCGAACTCCTGACCTCACGTGATCTGCCTGCCTTGGCCTCCCAAAGTGCTAGGCTTACAGTAGTGAGCCACCGTGCCCAGCCTGGAATTTCATATGATAGTTGAAAGGAATGAATTGCATGTGGCTGGGCACGGTGGCTCATGCCTGTAATCCCAGCACTTTGGGAGGCTGAGGAGGGTGGATCACGTGAGGTCAGGAGTTTGAGACCAGCCTGACCAAGATGGTGAAACTCTGTCTCCAGTAAAAATACACAGAAAAAATTAGCCAGGCGAGGTGGGGGGGCGCCTGTAATCCCAGCTACTTTGGAGGCTGAGGCAGGAGAATTGCTTGAACCCGGGAGGTGGAGGTTGCAGTGAGCTGACATCACACCATTGCACTCAGCCTGGGTAACAAGAGTGAGACTCCGTCTCAAAAAAGAAAAAAAGAGTTGCATGTGGTGGCCGGGCATAGTGGCTCATGCCTATAACACCAGCACTTTGGGAGGCCAAGGAGGGCGGGTCACCTGAGGTCAGGAGTTCAAGACCATCCTGACCAACATGGAGAAACCCTGTCTCTACTAAAAACACAAAATTAGCTGGGCATGGTGGCACATGCCTGTAATCCCAGCTACTCGGGAGACTGAGGCAGGAGAATCGCTTGAACCCAGGAGGCAGAGGTTGTGGTGAGTTGAGATCGTGTCATTGCACTCCAGCCTGGGCAACGAGAACCAAACTCTGTCTCTTTTTTTTTTTTTTATAGTTTTTTTTTTTAGTAGAGTCAGGGTTTCACCGTGTTAGCCAGGATGGTCTCGATCTCCTGACCTCGTGATCCGCCCGTCTCGGCCTCCCAAAGTGCTGGGATTACAGGCTTGAGCCACCGCGCCCGGCCTACCCTGTCTCAAAAAAAAAAAAAAAAAAAAAAAAAAAGGCAACCCGCTTGGGTCCCCTTCCACACTGTGGAAGCTTTGTTCTTTTGCTCTTCACAATAAATCTTGCTGCTGCTCACTTAAAAAAAAAAAAAAAAAATGTTGCCTGTATCATGGTCAGGTGAGGTGACTCATGCCAATAATCCCAGCATTTTGGGAGGTCAAGGTGGCCAGACTGATGGAGCCCAGGAGTTTGATACCAGGCTGGGCAACATGGAGAAACTTCATCTCTACCCAAAATACGAAAAATTAGCTGGGGATGGTGGCAAGTGCCTGTAGTCCCAGCTACTTAGGCAGCTGAGGTAGGAGGATCACTGGGGCCCAGGAGATCAACACTGCAGTGAGCTGTGTTCACACCACCGCACTCCAGCTTGGGTGACAGAGCAAGACTTTGTCTCTAAAAAATAAAAAATAAAAAAGAGAGAGAGAATGAACATATACTACATATACTACAAGATGCATATACTGTAAGAAAAACAGATACCAAGTTACAATTATGCATCTATAACTATGTATACAAATGATAGATACCAATTATTCTAGTGGTGTTTTTGGGGGAGGGAGAGGGAAATGGGATAGAGGAGAGATACACAAGACAATTTAAGTCTATTATAACTTTTCTTGTACTATTAATGTTTTGTTTTCAAAACAATCTGAAGCAAAAATGGTAAAATGTAGGCCCGGGTGCGGTGGCTCACCCCAGTAATGCCAGCACTTGGGGAGCCGAGGTGGGTGGATCATGAGGTCAAGATATTGAGACCATCCTGGCTAACATGGTGAAACCCCGTGTCTACTAAAAATACAAAAAATAGCTGGGCATTGGCACGCATCTGTAGTCCCAGCTACTCAGGAGGCTGAGGCAGGAGAATCGCTTGAACCCGGAAGGTGGAGGTTGCAGTGAGCCAATATTTTTTTTTTTTTTTTTTTTTTTTTTTTTTTTTTTTTTGAGACGGAGTCTCGCTCTGTCGCCCGGGCTGGAGTGCAGTGGCCGGATCTCAGCTCACTGCAAGCTCCACCTCCCGGGTTCACGCCATTCTCCTGCCTCAGCCTCCTGAGTAGCTGGGACTACAGGCGCCCGCCACCTCGCCGGCTAGTTTTTTGTATGCAGTGAGCCAATATTGTGTCACGGCACTCCAGCCTGGCAACAGAGCGAGACTCTGTCTCAGAAAAAAAAAAAAAAAGGACAAAATGTTGAGATTTGTTAAAAATTGAGTGGAATAAAAAAGAAAAGTATTTAGATATAAACCTAACAAAATATGTATAAAAGTTATATGGCGGGCGCGGTGGCTCAAGCCTGTAATCCAGCACTTTGGGAGGCCGAGACGGGCGGATCACGAGGTCAGGAGATCGAGACCATCCTGGCTAACACGTGTGAAACCCCGTCTCTACTAAAAATACAAAAAACTAGGGGCGAGGTGGCGGGCGCCTGTAGTCCCAGCTGCTCGGAGGCTGAGCAGGAGAATGGCGTGAACCCGGGAGGCGGAGCTTGCAGTGAGCTGAGATCCGGCCACTGCACTCCAGTCCGGGCGACAGAGCGAGACACCGCCTCAAAAAAAAAAAAAAACAAAACAAAAACAAAAACTAGCCGGGCGACGAAGCAGGCGCCTATAGTCCCAGCTACTCGGGAGGCTGAGGCAGGAGAATGGCGTAAACCCGGGAGGCGGAGCTTGCAGTGAGCTGAGATCCGGCCACTGCACTCCAGCCTGGGCGGCAGAGCAAGACTCCGTCTCAGAAAAAAATAAAATAAAATAAAATAAAAGTTATATGAAGAAAACTACAAGTCCAGGCGCGGTGGCTCCAGAAGGCGGAGGTTGCAATGAGCTGAGATTGCGTCACTGCACTCCAGCCTGGGCAACAGAGGGAGACTCCATCTCAAAAAAACAAAAAAAGAAAAGAAAAAAGAGAAAACCACAGGTGGGGTGCAGTAGCTCATGCCTGTGATCCCAGCACTTTGGGAGGCTTAGGTGGGTGGATCATTTGAAGTCAGGAGTTCTAGACCACCCTGGCCAACATGGTGAAACCCCGTCTCTACTAAAAATACAAAAATTAGCTGGGCATGGTGGTGGAAGTATGTAATCCCAGCTACTCGGGAGGCTGAGGCAGGCAGAAGTGCTTGAACCGGGAAGGCAGAGGTTGCAGTGAGCCTAGATAGCACCACTGCACTCCAGTCTAGGCAACACAGTGAGACTCCTGCTCAAAAAAAAAAAAGGAGCCAAAGACCTGAACAGATAACCTCAACAAATAAGACATACAGATGTCAAATAAGCATATTAAAAGATGTTCTACATCATATGTTGTTAGCTGAATGCAAATTAAAGCAATAATGAAATACCACTGCATACCTAGTTAGAGTGGTCACAATTCAGGACACTGACAACACCAAATGCTGATGAGGATGTGGAGCAACAGGAACTCTCACTTGTTGTTGGTGGGAATGCAAAGTAGGACAGACACTTTAGAAGACAACTGACAGTTTCTTAGAAAACTACACATATTCCTACCACATAATCCAGCAATCATGCTCCTTGGTATTTATCCAAATCAATTGAAAATTATTGGCCGGGCGCGGTGGCTCAAGCCTGTAATCCCAGCATTGGGAGGCGAGACGGGCGGATCACGAGGTCAGGAGATCGAGACCATCCTGGCTAACACGGTGAAACCCCTCTCTACTAAAAATACAAAAAAACTAGCCGGCGGAGTGGCGGGCGCCTGTAGTCCCAGCTGCTTGGGAGGCTGAGGCAGGAGAATGGCGTGAACCGGGAGGCGGAGCTTGCAGTAAGCCGAGATTGCGCCACTGCACTCCAGCCTGGGCGACAGAGCGAGACTCCGCCTCAAAAAAAAAAAAAAAAAAAAAAAAAAAAAAAAAAAAAAAAAAAAAAAAAAAAGAAAATTATTGTCCACACAAAAACCTGCACATGTGTGTTTTTTTTTCTTTTTTCCTAGTCCTTAACCAATCACAAATAAAACACATATGTATGTTTATAGCAGCCTTATTTATAATTGCCAAAATTTGGAAGAAACTGAGATGTCCTTCAGTAGATGAATGGATAAACTGTGGTATATCCAGACAATGGAATATTATTCAGCACTAAAAAGAAGTGAGGTGGCCAGGTGCAATGGTTCCTGCCTGTAATCCCAGCACTTTGGGAGACTGAGGTGGGCAGATCACCTAAGGTCAGGAGTTTGAGACCAGCCTGGCCAACATGGTGAAACCCCGTCTCTACTAAAAGAAAAAATACAAAAATTAGCTGGGCGTGGTGGCAATGCCTGTAATCCCAGCTACTCAGGAGGCTGAGGCACGAGAATCGCTTGAACCCAGAGGCGGAGGTTGCAATGAGCCAGATAGCGCCACTGCACACCAGCCTGGGAGCCAAGAGTGAAACTCAGTTTCAAAAAAAAAAAAAATTAGGCCAGGCGCGGTGGGCTCACGCCTGTAATCCCAGCACTTTGGGAGGTCAAGGCAGGCGGATCACAAGGTCAGGAGGTAGAGACCATCCTGGCTAACATGGTGAAACCCCGTCTCTACTAAATACAAAAAAAAAAAAAAAAAAAATTAGCCAGGCATGGTGGCGGACACCTGTGGTCCCAGTACTCAGGAGGCTGAGGCAGGAGAATGGCATGAACCCAGGAGGTGGGGCTTGCCGTGAGCAGAGATAGTGCCACTGCACTCCAGCCTGGGGGAGAGAGCGAGGACTGTCTCAAAAAAAAAAAAAACAAAAAAAGAAAAAGAAAAAGAAAAAAGAAAAGGAAAGAAAAAAAAAGAAACAAAGAAATGAGTTGGCTGGGCGCAGTGGCTCATGCCTGTAATCTCAGCAATTTGGGAGGCCAGGGCGGGCGGATCACTTGAGGTCAAGAGTTCAAGACCAGAACATGGTGAAACCCCATCTCTACTAAAAATTAAAAAATGGCCAGGCGTGGTGGCTCATACCTGTAATCCCAGCACCTTGGGAGGCCGAGACAGGTGGATCACCTGAGGTCGGGAGTTCGAGACCAGCCTGACCAACATGGAGAAACCCTGTCTCTACTAAAAATACAAAATTAGCTGGGCCTGGGGTGGCACATGCCTGTAATCCCAGCTACTCGGGAGGCTGAGGCAGGAGAATCACTTGAACCTGGGAGGCGGAGGTTGCGGTGAGCCGAGATCGTGCCATTGCATTCCAGCCTGGGCAACAAGGGCGAAACTCCGTCTCAAAAAATAAATAAATAAGTAAATAAATAAAAATAAATAAGTAAAAAGGGGCTGGGCATGATGACTCACGCCTGTAATCCCAGCCCTTTGGGAGGCCGAGGCGGGCAGATCACGAGGTCAGGAGATCGAGACCATCCTGGCTAACACGGTGAAACCCCGTCTCTACTAAAAAATACAAAAATCTAGCCGGGTGAGGTGGCGGGCGCCTGTAGTCCCAGCTACTCCGGAAGCTGAGGCAGGAGAATGGCCGTGAACCCGGGAGGCGGAGCTTGCAATGAGCTGAGATCGTGCCACTGCACTCCAGCCCGGGGGACAGAGGAAGACTCTGTCTCAAAATAAATAAATAAATAAATAAGTAAGTAAGTAAGTAAGTAAGTAAGTAAGCCCGGCACAGTAGTGGGTGCTTGTAATCCTAGCTACTCAGGAAGCTGAGGCAGGAGAATCACTTGAACCTGGGAGGCGGATGTTGCAGTGAGCCAAGATCGCCCCCCATTGCACTCCAGCCTCGGGATAGAGTAAGACACCATCTAAAAAAAAAGAAGAGGCCGGGTGCGGTGGTTCACGCCTGTAATCCAGCACTTTGGAGGCGAGACGGCGGATCACGAGGTCAGGAGATCGAGACCATCCTGGCTAACACGGTGAACCCCGTCTCTAAAAAAAAATACAAAAAAACTAGCCGGGCGAGGTGGCAGGCGCCTGTAGTCCTGGCTACTCCGGAGGCTGAGGCAGGAGAATGGCGTAAACTCGGGAGACGGAGCTTGCAGTGAGCTGAGATCTGGCCACTGCACTCCAGCCTGGGCGACAGAGCAAGACTCTGTCTCAAAAAAAAAAAAAAAAAGAAAGGAGGGAGGAGGGAAGGGGAAAGAAAGAAAGAAGGAAAGAAAGAAAGAAAGAAGGAGGGAGGAAGGAAAGAGAGAGAGAGAGAGAGAAAGAAAGAAAAGAAATGAGTTATCAAACCATGAAAAGACATACGAACTTTTTTTTTTTGAGTCGGAGTTTCACTCTTGTTGCTCAGGCTGGAGTGCAATGGCACCATCTTGGCTCACTGCAACTTCTGCCTCCAGGTTCAAGTGATTCTCCTGCCTCAGCCTCGGCTAATTTTGTATTTTTAGTGGAGACAGGGTTTCTCCATGTTGGTCAGGCTGGTCTCAAACTCCTAGCCTCAGATGATCCGCCCGCCTTGGCCTCCCAAAGTGCTGGGATTACAGGCGTGAGCCACCACGCCCGGTCTAGACATGTAGGAACTTTAAATGCATATTACTCCCCGACAAAAACCAATCTGAAAAGTCTACATATTGTATGGTTCTAACTATGTGACATTCTGGAAAAGGCAAAACTATGGAGATAGTGAAAAGTTCAGTGGTGATCAAGGGTTAGGAAGGAGAGAGACAGGGATGAATAAGCAGAGCACAGAGGATTTTCAGAGCAGTGAGACTATTTTGTATGATATTGTAATGGTGGATACATGCCATTATTCATTTGTCCAAACTCATAGAGTATGTAACACAAGGCCGGGTGCCGTGGCTCACGCCTGTGATCCCAGCACTTTGGGAGGCTGAGGTGGGCAGATTGCTTGAGGCCAGGAGTTCGAGACCAGCCTGGCAAACATGGCAAAACCCCACCTCTACTAAACATACAAAAATTAGCCAGGCGTTGTGGCAGGTGCCTGTAATCCCAGCTACTTGGGAGGCTGAATCAGGAGAATTGCTTGAACCTGGGAGGCATGGATTTCAGTGAGCCTAGATCATGCCATTGCACTCCAGCCTGGGCAACAGAGAAACTCCGTCTCAAAAAAAAAAGTACATACAACACAAAACGTGAACCCTCACTTAGTGTCAGAAACAGCAACAGCCTCCTGTAGAAAGGAGTAATCAGACGTTGTCAATGGAACCAACTGTGTTGTCTTTTTGTTTTGTTTTGTGGGTTTTGTTTTTTTGTAGAAATGGGGTCTCGCTATGTTACCCATGCTGGTCTTGGAGGCCTAGGCTCAAGTGACCCTCCTGCCTTGCCCTCCCAAAGTGCTGGGATTACAGGTACGAGCCTCTGTGCCTGGCCCCAACTATCTTCTTCACCTGTCATGCTTTGGACTCAATCACATCTTGGCTGTGTGGACTGGTTTAAGGGTTGTCAAGCTCACATATAAGACAAGGTAAGGGCCGGCCGGGCGTGGTGGCTCATGCCTGTAATCCCAGCACTTTGGAGGCCGAGGCAGGTGGATTACGAGGTCAGTAGACCATCCCCGCCAACATGGTGAAACATCGTCTCTACTAAAAAAAAAAAATGAGCCGGATGTGGTTGCATGCGCCTGTAGTCTCGGCTACAGGAGTTTGAGACCAGCCTGGCCAACATGGTGAAACCTTGTGTCTGCTAAAAAAATATGAAAATTAGCTGGGTGTGGTGGCATACTATGCCTACAATCCCAGCTACTCTACTCAGGAGGCTGAGGCAGGAGAATCGCTTGAACTCGGGAGGCGGAGGTTGCAGTGAGCCAAGATCGTGCCACTGCACTCCAGCCTGGCGACAGAGGGGACTCCATATCAAAAAAAAAAAAAAAAAGGCAAGGCAAGGGCCAAGATCTGACTAATTTAGCTGGTAAAGAAACAATGAGTCATTCTAGATATAGACATTTTATTACTTAGACAGCAAAAAGAAGACTAAACCTAAGGTGAGAGCTCCCTGTGAATCATTGTCCCCAACACTAAAAATACAACACTGGCTGGGCATGGTGGCTCACACCTATAATCCCAGTGCTTTGGGAGGCTGCGGCTGCAAGATCACTTGAGCCCAGGAGTTCAAGACCAGCCTGTGCAACATAGTGAGACACCGTCACTACAAAAAATAAAAATTAGCTAGGCATGGTGGCAGGCACCTGTGGTTCCAACCACTCAGGAGGCTAAGGCGGAATGATTGCTTGAGCCCAGATTTCAAGGCTTCAGTGAGCTGTGATTGCGCCATTGCATTTCCAATCTGGGCAACAGAGCGAGAATCTGTCTCAAAAACAAACAAAAAAACACGACAATGAAGCAAAAAGGGGCCAGATGACTGCAATGTGTGTTGTGGGACATTATATTTGGGAGGAGTCCCTTCACAACTGCCACTTGGAGGTTTTATATTCTGCAGCTTTATAGTATGCAGGATATATATTTGTATAAATTTATATTTAATATTTATACAAAATGTGCATTTTATAAATTTTTATTTATATATTATATTTAAAAGCAGCTTTATATCATGTGGGAGTGAGGCAGAAAGCTCCATTCCTCATCAGAACCTGAGAGCTGATGGGAAGTTGTCTGATAGCCTCCCATGGGAGATTTGAGAGGTGAGAGATGGCCTTGTAGACTCAGGCCTCTTGTGATTGATCAGGCAATGACCTGGATTGGTCATTATTTGGAAGAAATCCAAGTTCAGACTTTTCAGGTAACTGGCTACAAATTCCTAGAATCCTTACGTTGTCCTAAAAATTGCTTCACTTCCCTTAGCCATTTCTTGCTAAGGATGAGGAGGAATTACTGGTAGTTCATTAGTTCATAAATTTAGCCTTTATGTGAATTGCAATATGCTTTAATTTTTTTTTTTTTTTTTTTTTTTTTTTGAGACAAAGTCTCACTCTCACCCAGGCTGGAGTGCAGTGGCGTGACCTTGGCTCACCACAACCTCTGCCTCCCAGGTTCAAGCAATTCTCCTGCCTCAGTCTCCTGAGTAACTGGGATTGCAGGCATAGCATGCCACCACACCCAGCTAATTTTCATATTTTTTTAGTAGAGAAGGGGTTTCACCATGTTGGCCAGGCTGGTCTCGAACTCCTGACCTCAAGTGATCCACCCTCGGCCTCCCAAACTGCTGGGATTACAGGGGTGAGCCATGGCGCCTGGCTGCCTTCTGGTTTGCTTTAGAAATTCCTGAGCAACGATCTGTTCTGTGTGAAGTAAAGAGCTCTTAACCGGTGGATGGGCCTAACTCAGTTACAGCCAGATTTCTGACCAGAGAGAGCAGACTGAGTCAGCAATCCTGCTTCAGGATGGTATCTGAACAAGGCTTATTCCTGTTTGGGTATGCCACATGTTACTAGACCTTAGGACAAATTAAGATTAACATTCAAAAAGTCAATAACCACAGGAAGCCTGCGGACTACTTTAAAAATACTTTATTGGAAGCCTGAAAAAAATGTATATCAATGATAAAAAATACTATGCACTTGGGAAATAAAACCTGCAGCTTGGTGAACTAGCAAAGTGAAAGAGGCTATTGTGAGGGGGAAAAAGTGTTTTTGAAAAAATGGAAATATAGTTTCTAATGGGGAGAACGCGGAAGTCTGGAAAAGATGGCAGCTCATATACAAAGTAGAAATTACATGGGCTAAAAATGAATGATGAGTTCTTTGCCAGGGACTCTAAAGCTCCTCTCTGAAATATATCCAAGAGAAAGCCAGCTAGAGAATCAGTGGGATAACAAGGATTAAAAAGGGATTTGACGTGTGGCAGGAGCCTGGGAGGTGGGGGTTTCAGGTTGCTGGTGGCTTAAATGAAAGGGCTTTGGCACAGCTTTTGGTGAGGCCCTGGAGAGGTGACTGAGTAAGAAAAGTTTTATCTTTTCCTCTCTCTAAATCTCTTTTTTCCTCCTCCTATTTCATTCTCTCCCTGGCCTTTTCCTGATTCAACTTTTTTGCTCTTCTTTGCCTTGAAAGTTCTTTTTCTGTTTTTCCTTGACCTTCTCTTGATCATTTCCAAATTTCCATGTCTAGGGAGACTGCACAACTGAGTTTAGTCTGTAGGCAGGCAATTCTCACCTAAAATGGGTACTAAGATATTTCTGGGCTGGGTGTGGTGGCTCACGCCTGTAATCCCAGCACTTTGAGAGGGCGAGGTGGGTGGATCATCTGAGGTCAGGAGTTCGAGGCCAGCTTGGCCAACATGGCGAACTCCCCGCCGTCTCTACTAAAAATACAAAAAATTAGCTGGGCGGGGTGGCACACGCCTGAAGTCCCAGCTACTCGGAAGGCTGACGCAGGAGAATCGCTTGAACCTGGGAGGCGGAGGTTGCAGTGAGCCCAGATCGCGCCATTGCACTCCAGCCTGGGCAACAAGAACGAAACTCCATCTCAAAAAAAAAAAAAAAAAATTGATACTGATATTTGTGCACCTAAGTAGCTCAGAAAAGGAACAGGTGGAAGGCAAATCGTCTCATCAAGATCCTTTGCTCTTTCCTCTGGTGTTGGAGAGGATAGACAACCTGGCCACCCTTCACCTGGTAGGGTTTGGCTAGGGGAGGCTGACACCTGGTGGTCACATTTGGGAGGTGCAGAGAGTTCATAATAGCCTCATGCCTTTACCGTTTACTGACCATATATATATATTGAGCTATTTGCTGTACATTAATGCTCTCGTTTAAAACTCAAAACAATGTTTCCCTGTGAAGTGGGTGTCATTACCTCTACTTGATATTTGGATGATTTATGTTAAATAGTTATGAACTAATTTGAGCAATGGGATAATGTGGTCTTTTCTTTCTCCTTTGTTCTCAGCTTCTGGGACAGTACCTAGCATATAGTAGGCTCTCAGGAAATATTTGATGAAATATTGTTTTATTTATCAACATCATGGAACTTTAATTCAATGTCATCCCTTTGTAATAGTGTTGATTTGAATACATTCTTGCCAGATAAGCCTAGACTGTCTGCTGCAACTCTTGCTTAAACACCTTCCCAGACACTTCCCCATATATGAGGTGTCTTTTTCTTTTTTTTTTCTTTGAGACGGAGTCTTGCTCTGTTGTCCAGGCTGGAGTGCAGTGGCACCATCTCGGCTCACTGCAAGCTCCGCTGCCGGGTTCATGCCATTCTCCTGCCTCAGCCTCCCGAGTAGCTGGGACTACAGGTGCCTGTCACCACGCCCGGCTAATTTTTTTGTATTTTTATAGAGACGGGGTTTCACCACGTTAGCCAGGATGGTCTCGATCTCCTGATCTTGTGATCCGCCCGCCTCGGCCTCCCAGAGTGCTGGGATTACAGGCGTGAGCCACTGCGCCCGGCCTACTTCCCCATATATGATACTTGGATATCTAGTCAGCTGCTGAAAAAAAATTCAGAATTTTTTTTAGAACTGACATCATCCTCTACTCTCTATACTGGACAACACAAGACTGAGTCTCTGTTCAAATGTAGTACTTTTATAATGAGAAACCACCAAGAAATGAGAAGGTTAAGTCGGTGAAGGCTGTTCAAATGCTGACATCTTAGACTCCCCGACCTGGACATTAAGTGCCCAACATGGATGCTTATTGATAAGAACACTGAAGTCACCCAGGTTGATGGCCAATTTAGTAGAGAGGAAGACTGTGAACTTCAAAGACACACTGTTGAAAGAGTTACAGCTTGGAAATAGTGACAAAGTAGTAGGAGCATACCAACCCTACCTCTGGTGCAATCTCAGCTCACTGCAGCCTCCGCCTTCCAGGTTCAAGTGATTCCCCTGCCTCAGTCTCCCAGGTAGTTGGGACTACAGGCATAAGCCACCACGCCTGGCTAATTTTTGTATTTTTAGTAGAGACGGGGTTTCGCCATGTTGGCCAGGCTGGTCTCAAACTCCTGACCTCAAGAGATCCACCTGCCTTGGCCTCCCAAAGTGCTGGGATTATGGGCGTGAGCCACCGCACCCACCCTCTGGGTCTTGTAATATGTAGAAAACCAATAAATGTGTGGCCTCCCCTGGAGGGAGATGCAGGGCAGTGGTGTCTTGAGAGAAGAGCAATGTTTCATTTAAAGTTGGAAAGTCGGAAAGTTTCCATGGAAAGGAGTTTGTCTGTCTTTGAATGAGAATTCCCCATGGTGCAGTGGAAAAATCTGAGAGGGAGAGGTGCATTGTGGATTTGTGTTGGGGAGAAATGGAACAGTGTGGAGATGAAAGGAAGGGAAAGGATAGATGATCTGAGGGGCTTCTCTCGGCCAGTGACCAAATGTGATAGAATGTAAAAAAGAGTGGTATGCTTTCCTCAAAGCTGAGGCAAGGGCAGCTATGGTGGGGGATGGGACATTTGGAGCCATTATTTTGAAATTTATCAAGGAGGGGTCTGGAGTCATCAGGATAGGAATGGTGGTTGCAAAGATAAAATCAAAGCCATCTGACCGGGTGTGGTGCCTCACGCCTGTAATCCCAGCACCTCAGGTGGATCACCTGAGGTCAGGAGTTTGAGACCAGCCTGGCCAACATGGTGAAACCCCATCTCTACTAAAAATACAAAAATTAGCCAGGTGTGATGGCGGGCACCTGTAATTCTAGCTATTCAGGAGGCTGAGGTAGGAGAATCGCTTGGACCATTGTGCCACTGCACTCCAGCTTGGGTAACAGAGCAAGACTCAGTCTCGAAAGAAAAAAAAAAAAAAATCAAAGCCATCTGAGTGATTAACCTCGGAAGGTAGAAAAGCTAGGGCTCGGAAGGTGAGGAGTACCTTTAAAAGGCTGAAGAGTGAAAGTCTTCACATATTGGGCGACCTTATATGAGAAAGAAGGGTATTTTTCAGAAATCAGTAAGCTGCCCCACAAGAAACAATTATGTTGTTTTTTGTTTTGTTTTGTTTTGTTTATTCCTTCAGCTGAATTTAAGATTCAAAAATGTTGGTCGGGCGTGGTGGCTCACACCTGTGATCCCAGCACTTTGGGAGTCTGAGGCAGGTGGATCACTTGAACTCAGGATTTCGAGACCAGCCTGGGCAATATAGCAAGTCACCATCTCAATTAAAAATAAGTAAATAAGGGGCTGGGAAAATTGGCTAGCCATAAGTAGAAAGCTGAAACTGGATCCTTTCCTTACTCCTTATATGAAGATTAATTCAAGATGGATTAGAGACTTAAATGTTAGACCTAATACCATAAAAACCCTAGAAGAAAACCTAGGTAGTACCATTCAGGACATAGGCATGGGCAAGGACTTCATGTCTAAAACACCAAAAGCAACGGCAGCAAAAGCCAAATCGACAAATGGGATCTAATTAAACTAAAGAGCTTCTGCACAGCAAAAGAAACTACCATCAGAGTGAACAGGCAACCTACAGAATGGGAGAAAATTTTTGCAATCTACTCATCCGACAAAGGGCTAATATCCAGAATCTACAAAGAACTCAAACAAATATACAAGAAAAAAACAAACAACCCCATCAAAAAGTGGGCAAAGGATATGAACAGACATTTCTCAAAAGACGACATTCATACAGCCAACAGACACATGAAAGAATGCTCATCATCACTCGCCATCAGAGAAATGCAAATCAAAACCACAATGAGATACCATCTCACACCAGTTAGAATGGCAATCGTTAAGAAGTCAGGAAACAACAGGTGTTGGAGAGGATGTGGAGAAATAGGAACACTTTTACACTGTTGGTGGGATTGTAAACTAGTTCAACCATTATGGAAAACAGTATGGCGATTCCTCAAGGATCTAGAACTACATGTACCATATGACCCAGCCATCCCACTACTGGGTATATACCCAAAGGATTATAAATCGTGCTGCTATAAAGACACATGCACACGTATGTTTATTGCGGCACTATTCACAATAGCAAAGACTTGGAATCAACCCAAATGTCCATCTGTGACAGACTGGATTAAGAAAATGTGGCACATATACACCACGGAATACTATGCAGCCATAAAAAGGATGAGTTTGTGTCCTTTGTAGGGACATGGATGCAGCTGGAAACCATCATTCTTAGCAAACTATCACAAGAACAGAAAACCAAACACCGCATGTTCTCACTCATAGGTGAGAACTGAACAATGAGATCACTTGGACTTGGGAAGGGGAACATCACACACGGGGGCCTATCATGGGGAGGGGAGAAGGGGGAGGGATTGCATTGGGAGTTATACCTGATATAAATGATGAATTGATGGGTGCTGACGAGTTGATGGGTGCAGCACACCAACATGGCACAAGTATACATATGTAACAAACCTGCACGTTATGCACATGTACCCTAGAACTTAAAGTATAATAAAAAATAAAAAAATAAAAATAAATTAAAAAATAAGTAAATACAATAAATAAGATACAAAATATTATGCTTTTAACCCGGAAACCTTATTGGGCTCCTTGTCTTCTGATTTTAGGATCTCCTTTGGGTGAAAACTTTCTGAATTTTCTTGGAAGGCTCTTGGTGCTTCCTTTTAGACATCTCTTTTGATCCTCCTGGACTCTATTAAAGGTGTGTGCTGGCCAGGCGCAGTGGCTCACGCCTGTAATCCCAGCACTTTGGGAGGCTGAGGCGGGATGATCACTTGAAGTCAGGAGTTCAAGATCAACCTGGCCAACATGGTGAAACCCCGTCTCTACTAACAATACAAAAATTAACTGGGCGTGGTGGCAGGCTCCTGTAATCCCAGCTACTCGGGAGGCTGAGGCAGGAGAATCACTTGAACCCGGGAGGTGGAGGTTGCAGTGAGCCAGATCGCGACGTTGCACTCCAGCCTACATGACAAAAGCGAAATTCTGTCTCAAAAAAAAAAAAAAAAAGGTCTGTGCTTCTTGAGACCATGGACTGAGTATATCTGTCTCTCAGATGCCTCTTTATTTCTGTCTCTGTCTAGTTGATATTTTTTCACAATTGGAGCAAGGAAGTGAAGCAGAATATTTCCAGAGAAATTTTGAGATGGGTAAGAGAGGAATTGGGGAAGCTTATGTTGGATGGGCTCCTTCTTTCCCACATTATGGAAGGCATGATCATTGGCGGAAGGCGAAGCGGTAATTCATGCTTCATAGGGTTGTGAGCATTCAATGAGATAGGGATGTGATGCATTTAGTATAGTGTGTGACTCAATATACAGGAGTTTTAAAAAGCTCCCAGTGGGCAACAAGAGCGAAACAAGAGTGAAACTCTGTGTCAAAAAACAAACAAACAAACAAAAAAAAGCTCCTGGTGGGGCCAGGTGTGGTGGCTCACACCTGTAATCCCAGCATTTAGGGAGGCTGGGGGGGGGGGCAGATCACAAGGTCAGGAGTTCAAGACCAGCCTGGCCAACATGGTGAAAACCCCGTCTCTACTAAAAGTACAAAAAAGTTTAGCTGGGCGTGGTGGCCCATGTCTGTAATTCCAGGTACTCGGGAGGCTGAGGCAGGAGAATCGCTTGAACCCGGGAGGCAGAAGTTGCATTGAACCGAGATCGCGCCACTGCACTCCAGCCTGGCGACAGAGTAAGACTCCGCCTCAAAAAAATAAAATAAAATAAAAAGAAGAGAAAAGAAAAAAAGCTCCTGATGGAGAAGTTAAAGTCCTGACTTAGCGTGGAAGTAGTCAAGGCAACCGACAAGGGTTGGGCAAGGTTCAGTAACTGGAAAATGATGTGGGTGGAATAGATGGTGCGGCATGTGGCGTGGGGCAGCACTCAGCAAGGGATGAGTGAACAAACAGGAACTGAGATCTGAGCAAAGAGTAATCAGTAAGCTACAAGAGTTAAAGGAATACGTTCAAGTTCCACCTTAAGCTGTGGGTTTTAAGTGATGCATGGATCCTGGCAAACCATTTGCTAGCCAGGAGGCTGCCTTAGACCCAAAGACTATTCCTTTCCAGAGTTGGATGTTAAGGGCTATCCATTGAGAACCTGACTTTGTACGGAATCTGGGCAGTATGATTAGAATTTCTTTCTTTTTGAGACAGTCTCTCTCTGTTGCCCAGGCTAGAGTGCAGTGGTGTGATCTTGGCTCACTGCAACCTCTGCCTCCGGGGTTCAAGAGATTCTCCTGCCTCAGCCTCCCATGTAGCTGGGATTACAGGTGAGTGCCACCACGCCTGGCTAATTTTTGTATTTTCAGTAGAGACGGGGTTTCGCCATGTTGGCCAGGCTGGTCTTGAACTCCTGACCTCAGGTGATCCACCCACTTCGGCCTCCCAAAGTGCTGGGATTACAGGTGTGAACCACTGGGCCTGGCCTGATTAGAATTTCTTTCAGAACACTTAGTAGGTAGGAAGATAGCCAGGCACTGTGGTGCACTCATATAGTCCCAGGAATTCTGGAAGCTGAGGCGGAAGGATCACTTGAGCCCAGGAGTTAGAGGCTGCAGTGAGCTATGACTGTGCCTGTGAATGGCCACTGTCCTCCAACCTGGGCAACACAGGGAGACCTCATCTCCCAAGGAAAGAAAAAGTAGGTAGGAAGACGGAGGAGAGAAATTGGGATGGGGTGGAAGACTGTCAAAAAGGAAAGTGAATGAGATAATTTAGGATAGTAGAAGTCATATTGTTGAAGTGTTTGATAATCAGATGAAGCCAAAAGAGGGAAAGCATTTTGAAGAATAAGAGATGACTATAAAAAGAAAGGAAGGAAATGGAATAAGATGCTGTATATTTGGTTTTCCTCCATCAAATATAGTATCTAGACCCCAAATATGTAATTGCTGGAAATTTAATTCTAAATAAGAGCACTACAAATCCATAAAATATGAAGTAAATTTACCTATTAAAATGGATTAAAACTATACTATCATAATTACTAAGGTAAAAAAACAGAGCAAGCAGGATGGATGCAAAATATTCCCCGATGTTAAAATGGAGAAAGGTCTTTATTTATTATTATTAGTATTAGTAGTAGTATTAGTATTTTTCGTGATGGATTTTCCCTCTTGTTGCCCAGGCTGGAGTGCAATCGCATGATCTCGGCTCACTGCAACCTCCACCTCCCGAATTCAAGTGATTCTCCTGCCTCAGCCTCCCGAGTAGCTGGGATTATAGGCATGCGCCCCCACACCTGGCTAATTTTGTATTTTTGGTAGAGACAGGGTTTCTCCATGTTAGTCAGGCTGGTCTCGAACTCCTGACCTCAGGTGATCCGCCCGCCTCGGCCTCCCGAAGTGCTGGGATTACAGGGGTGAGCCACTGCGCCTCGTCTTATTTATTTATTTATTTATTGATGAGACAGAGTTTCACTCTTGTTGCCCAGGCTGGAGTGCAATGGCAAGATCTCGGCTCACCGCAACCTCCGCCTCCTGAGTTCAAGCGATTCTCCTGCCTCAGCCTCCCGAGTAGCTGGGATTACAGGCATGCACCACCATGCCTGGCTAATTTTTTGTATTTTTAGTAGAGACAGGGTTTCTCCATGTTGGTCAGGCTGATCTCGAACTCCCGACCTCAGGTGATCCACCTGCTTCGGCCTCCCAAAGTGCTGGGATTACAGGCGTGAGCCACCGTGCCCGGCCTATTTTTTTTTTGAGACAGGTCTCAGTCTGTCTAGGCTGGAGTGCACTGGTGCCATCTGGGCTCACCACAACCTCTGCCTCCAGGGTTCAGGCGATTCTCTTGCCTCAGCCTCCTGAGTAGCTGGGACTACAAGTGCCCGCCAGCACCCCTGACTAATGTTTGTATTCTTAGTAGAGATGGGGTTTGCCATGTTGGCCAGGGTGATCTCAAACTCCTGGTCTCAAGTGATCTGCCTGCCTCGACCTCCCAAAGTGGCAGGATTACAGGCATGAGCTACCGCACCTGACCTTTCTCAGGAATTTTTTTTTGTTTTTTTTTTTGAGATGGAGTTTTGCTCTTGTCGCCCAGGCTGGAGTGCAATGGCACAATCTCGGCTCACCGCAACCTCCTCCTCCCAGATTCAAGCGATTCTCCTGCCTCAGGCTCCAAGTAGCTGGAATTACAGGTGTGCGCCACCACGCCTGGCTAACTTTTTGTATTTTTAGTAGAGATGGGGTTTCTCCATGTTGGTCAGGCTGTTCTCGAACTCACGAACCTCGGGTGATCCGCCCGCCTCAGCCTCCCAAAGTGCTAGGATTACAGGCGTGAGCCACGGCGTCCGGCCCTTTCTCAGGAATTTTTTTTTTTTTTTTTCTGAGACGGAGTCTCGCTCTGTCGCCCAGGCTGGAGTGCAGTGGCCAGATCTCAGCTCATGCAAGCTCCCCCTCCCGGGTTCGCGCCATTCTCCTGCCTCAGCCTCCAGAGTAGCTGGGACTACAGGCGCCCGCCACCTCGCCCGGCTAATTTTTTGTATTCTTAGTAGAGACGGGGTTTCACCGTGTTAGCCAGGATGGTCTCGATCTCCTGACCTCGTGATCCACCCGTCTCGGCCTCCCAAAGTGCTGGGATTACAGGCTTGAGCCACCGCGCCCGGCCCCTTTCTCAGGAATTTTTAAAGGTCTTTCTTTCTCAGAACAAGTTTGTGTGCTTTAAATCTGTGGTAAATTAACATTTTACTTATTTTACTATTAAAAAAAAATATCTGCTGGGCACGGTGGCTCACGCCTGTAATCCCAGCACTTTGGGAGGCTGAGGTGGGCAGATCACCTGAAGTCAGGAGTTCGAAACCAGCCTGGCCAACATGGTGAAACCCCATCTCTACTAAAAACATAAAAATTAGCTGGGTGTGGTGGCGGGCACCTGTAGTCCCAGCTACTCAAGAGGCTGAAGCATGAGAATCGCTTGAACCCAGGAGGCAGAGGTTGTGGTGAGCCGAGATCACACCACTGCACTCCAGCATGGGTGACAGAATGAGACTCCATCTCAAAAAAAAAAAAAAAAAAGCTGTATTCTAAATTGGTACCACTTGGTACTATTTCAGCCGTCCTAATTGCTTCACTGATGAAGATGTTTGATGAAATCCAGTTGGCATTATACTCACTTTTTCAAAGAGGAACGAACTTACTAGTGAACTAGTGAAAAAAAAAAAAAAATCCTTGGCGTTTAGACAGGGTCTAACCAAAAAGAAGGAAATAGAAACAAGTTGTATTAGTTTCCATAGGCTGCCATAACAAATTCCCCCTGAGTGGCTAAAAGCAACAGACATTTATTATCTCTCATGGTTCTAGAGGCTAGAGATCAGAAATGAAGGGGTCAGCAGGGCCTCTACGGGATGATTCATCCTTGCCTCTTCTTAACTTCTGGTGATTGCCACTAACCCTTGGCATCCTTTGGCTTGTAGACACATCACTCAGATCTCTTCCTTCACATGGCATTCTCCTCTGTGTGTCTACATCCAAATTTCCCACTTCGTGTATATATATATACATATATTATTGAGATGGAGTCCTGCTCTGTTGCCCAGGCTGGAGTGCAATAGCAGGATCTTGGCTCACTGCAAACTCCGCTTCCCAGATTCAAGTGATTCTGCTGCCTCAGCCTCCTGAGTAGCTAGGATTACAGGCATCCCCCACCATGCCTGGCTAATTTCTTTCTTTCTTTCTTTCTTTTTTTTTTTTTGAGATGGAGTCTCGCTCTGTCGCTCAGGCTGAAGTGCAATGGCATGATCTCAGCTCACTGCAACCTCTGCTTCCCAGATTCAAGCGATTCTCCTGCCTCAGCCTCCTGAGTAGCTGGGATTACAGGCATACACAACCACGCCCAGCTAATTTTTGTATTTTTAGTAGAGAAAGGGTTTCACCATCTTGGCCAGGCTGGTCTTGAACTCCTGACCTTGTGATCCACCCACCTTGGCCTCCCAAAGTGCTGGGATTACAGGTGTAAGCCACTGTGCCTGGGCTTTTTTTTTTTTTTTTTTTTTTTTGAGATGGAGTTTCGCTCTTGTTGCTGAGGCTGGAGTGCAATGGGGTGATCTTGGCTCACTGCAACCTCCGCCTCCCAGGTTCAAGCAATTCTCCTTCCTCAGCCTCCCGAGTAGGTGGGATTACAGGCGTGAGCCACCGTGCCCGGCCACATTTTCCTCTTCTTAGAAGGACATCAATCACATGGGATTTAGGGCCTACTCTAATCTGATATGACCTTCTTTTCACTTGATTACATTTGCAAAGACCTGTCCATAGGTTCTGGGTTGACATGAATTTTGGGGGGCACTCTTCTTCCCACTTGTTAGGGAAAACCAATCATGTTTGGATTCTTCGGAAAAAACTCTCAAACAGGTTTTTCCCTCTGCTCTCACACCAACATAGCAACAATCAATGCAGAAGAATTCTGTGACCAAAGGTAGGGGATTTCTCCTCACCAACAAACAGGCAATCAATTCTGCAGCGGACACTAACTGGGTGTCCTCTAATTCAATTCTAACTTTATCTACCCTGAAATAGCATCAGATCCCATATATGTTGAGGGCTCAGTCCCCAAAATTACCCCCCACCCCAGATACCAGTCGCAAGTCCAGGCCTCCAGAACTTCTGACTAACCAGCTTCAAGTTGGGGTTCCCACAACTGCCTCTTTGGGTTTAATTTGCTGGAGTGGCTCACAGAACTCAGAGAAACATTTACATTTACTGCTTTATTACAAAGGATGCAGATGACATACATAGGGCGAGGTATGCGGGAAGGACTGCAGAGCTTCTGTGCCCTCCTTGGGCACACCCCACTCCAGGAACTCCCATGTATTCAGTCATCCAGAAACTCCCTGAACTCTGTCCTCTTGGGTTTTTATGGAGTTTTCATTACATAGGCATGATTGATTAAACCATTGGCCACTGGTGCTCAACTTGACCTTCAGCCACTCTCCACTCCCTGGAGGCTGGCCTTTGTCTTTCGGGTGAGTCATATCCTGAAGCTATCAGTCAATCATTAGCATACAAAAACACATATCCAAGGATTTTAGTAGTTGTATGCCAGGAAACTGGGAGGAAGACCAAATATATATATTTCACAGTATCACACCGGTACACACGGGAACCAGGACAGTAAGTATATATACTCTGAGTTTCTGAAACTAGCGTGGGGAATGACAGCAGTGACTGATAGAGAAACTAAAGAAGAAAGGCAGAGAGTTAATGATAGCAGAGAAAGGGATCGTACTTGTTACTTGTTTGTTATCTAGATTTTTTAGCATCTAGGCATAATGAATGTTTAGGAGTACTCCTTGGCCCGCAAGTTGAAGCTCTTGATGTGACAGACGTGGCCAGAGTAAAGTATTGCGCGTGGAGACAATAATTGCTTTAGGATGGGTCTGCTCTGTGGAGTACTGGGTTATGCTGTTCCAGCAGAAATTGAGAGTGTGAAAGAGAGCAGTTTGGTTATACTTTTTTTTTTCAAGTCAAAATTCTTTTATTGCCATTCACATATTAACATAAAAAGACATGCAGAAAATGACTCAGGGTTGTATTAAAAAAAAAAAATCCAGGTTGTAAAGTTTGCTCTATTTACATCTGGGAGCAGAGCTGTCCCCACATCAGGCACAGCAGCTGCACTTCTCCAACGCCCCTTTGCAGATGCAGACCTGGGCACACTTGGCACAGCCCACGGGGCAGCAGGAGCAGCAGCTCTTCTTGCAGGAGGTGCATTTGCACTCTTTGCATTTGCAGGAGCCGACGCAGGCGCAGGAGACATCAGTGGCGCAGGAGCAGTTGGGGTCCATTTCGAGCCGCGGTGAGGCTGGAGATCTTAGCGAGAAATGGAGAGACTGCAAGGCGCACGTGGACGGCATCTTTTTACAGAGTTTCGCTCTTGTTACCAAGGCTGGAGTGCAGTGGTGCGATCTCGGCTCACTGCAACCTTCGCCTCCCAGGTTCAAGCGATTCTCCTGCTTCAGCCTCCTGAGTAGCCGGGATTACAGGCACCTGCCACCATGCCCGGCTAATTTTTGTATTTTTAGTAGAGATGGGGGTTTTGCCTTGTTGGCCCGGCTGGTCTCAAACTCCTGACCCCAGGTGATCCACTCGTCTCGGTCTCCCAAAGTGCTGGGGTTACAGGCGTGAGCGACCGCGCCCAGCCTGGTTGCACTTCTGATGGAAAGTGTAGCACCCACCCGGACAGGGACCCGTATTCTGCCACCACTCAGCATATTAGAATATAGCCCCTTCCCAGAGCTGGGTGGGCCTATAGCTATACTACTGCTTGAAAAACTATGAGGCACGGCCGGGCGCGGTGGCTCAAGCCTGTAATCCCAGCACTTTGGGAGGCCGAGACGGGCGGATCACGAGGTCAGGAGATCGAGACCATCCTGGCTAATGCGGTGAAACCCCGTCTCTACTAAAAATATGAAGAAAAACTAGCCGGGCGAGGTGGCAGGCGCCTGTAGTCCCAGCTACACGGGAGGCTGAGGCAGGAGAATGGCGTGAACCCGGGAAGCGGAGCTTGCAGTGAGCTGAGATCCGGCCACTGCACTCCAGCCTGGGCGACAGAGCGAGACTCCGTCTCAAAAAAAAAAAAAAAAAAAGAAAAACTATGAGGCTCACTCTTGCCCAAACACAGACTCAGGCCCATGCATAAAAGATCACTTACTTTTCAGGGCCAACCTGGTCCTGTGTCCCACCTCTAGTCAATATATTGCCAGGCAGTTCATGTAGGATCCCTACCACTATTCAACAAGTCTAAGTCAAGTGCTCATACACTGACCA
Source organism: Trachypithecus francoisi (assembly GCF_009764315.1). Taxonomy (NCBI): domain Eukaryota; kingdom Metazoa; phylum Chordata; class Mammalia; order Primates; family Cercopithecidae; genus Trachypithecus; species Trachypithecus francoisi. The sequence goes on along the minus strand of NW_022680492.1, from coordinate 265,072 downwards.
CAGTATGTACACATCTCACCTCTCAACACATGTGGAGACAGCCCTGTCTTGTGGGAACCTACACTGACTTCAGCCTTCTTTTTTTTTGAGACAGAGTCCCGTTCTGTCGCCCAGGCTGGAATGCAGTGGCGTGATCTCTGCTCACTGCAACCTCCGCCTCCGGGTTCAAACAATTATCCTGCCTCAGCCTCCTGAATAGCTAGGATTACAGGCTTGAGCCACCATGCCTGGCTAATTTTTGTATTTTTAGTAGAGACGGAGTTTCACCATGTTGGCCAGACTGGTCTCGAACTCCTGACCTCAGGTAATCCGCCTGCCTCTGCCTCCCAAAGTGCTGGGGTTACAGGCATGAGCCACCACACCTGGCCGACTTCAGCCATCTGATCTTCACACTGAAAACAGTCTCCTGCTTAAAAGAGGAGCCAGACAAGTGACCAGTTGGTACAGACAATGTTATCTCAGAGGGTATGGGGTTATGTCTCACGTTGGGTAGGTTTATGCACACCTGCTCCAAAGTGCGAGGCAGTTCACCTTGATAGAGCCCTGCTCAGATCACTGCTCATACGCGTGCATTGTTCAGCACATTATGAGACAGCTCTTGCCTTAGAATCAGGCCTCTACCCATCCATCTTAAAAATTTTCCATGAGGCCGGGCGCGGTGGCTCAAGCCTGTAATCCCAGCACTTTGGGAGGCCGAGATGGGCGGATCACGAGGTCAGGAGATCGAGACCATCCTGGCTAACATGGTGAAACCCCGTCTCTACTAAAAATACAAAAAAAACTAGCCGGGCGACCTGGCGGGCGCCTGTAGTCCCAGCTACTCGGGAGGCTGAGGCAGGAGAATGGCGTGAACCCGGGAGGTGGAGCTTGCAGTGAGCTGAAATCCGGCCACTGCACTCCAGCCTGGGCGGCAGAGGAGACTCCGTCTCAAAAAAAAAAAAAAAAAAAAAAAAAAAAAATTTTCCATGAAATAGCCTTCTGCCAGGCTGGAATCTATGTTCAGATATTCAGATGTGCATAGCACATCAGGGAACAGATGAACTCAAACAGGAACACTAGTCATACTACTATTTAGCAAGAGCTTAGTACACAGACTTGCTTCAGCACATCATGGGAAGGATTAGCACAAAGACCAAAACCTATCTGTACTTTATCCCAAACTCAGTGTTCTACACTGAGAACGTACAAAGCAGAGACCAGGAAACACACTTATCTGGGCATTCAGTAAATCAACAGAAGCTCCACATCCAGAGCAATCATCAGGAATCATTCCCTCACTCATGACAGTAGAAGACCTACCATAACAACACTATATTGCAGATCACTTGTCAGCAAACCAAGAGAAAAAAGTCTTATACGGAAAAGAGATAATACTATATATACTGCCATTGAACACCATAACATGAAGTCCTTGTTGACCGAGACTGATAACTATACTCACACTTAGCCCATCAGGAAACAGCTCTCACTTGGATAAAGGCCTACATCTATACCATTAGATAGATCAAAACTGAAATCTGAACTAGGCCATGAAACTCCCCACCTACCATACTAGGAGAGATTCATGAGCCGAAATGGGGCCTAGATGCCTATTCAGAAAAGAAAGAATGAGCCCTGGCTAGGTGCGGTGGCTCACACCTATAATCCCAGCACTTTGGGAGGCCGAGGCAGGTCGATCACCCGAGGTCAGGAGTTCGACACCAGCCTGACCAACATAGTGAAACCCTGTTTCTACTAAAAATACAAAAGTGGCCCGGCGTGTTGGCTCACGCCTGTAATCCCAGCACCTTGGGAGGCCGGGGTGGGTCGATCACTTGAGGCCAAGAGTTCGAGACCAGCCTGTTCAACATGGTGAAACCCCGTCTCTACTAAAAATACAAAAATTAGCCAGACGTAGTGGCAGGCTCCTGCAGTCCCAGTTACTTGGGAGGCTGAGGCAGGAGAATTGCTTGAACCCAGGAGGTGGAGGTTGCAGTGAGCCGAGATCATGCCACTGCACTCCAGCCCGGGTGACAGAGCGAGACTCCGTCTCAAAAAAAAAAAAAAAAAGAATTGAACCAAACACACAAAGCGAGGAAGGAAGGAAGAGATTTATGGAAAATGAAAGTACACTCCACAGTGTGGGAGCAGGCATAGGGGCTCAAGAGCCCCGTTATAGAATTTGTGGGGTTTAAATACCCTCTGGGGGAAAAAAAGAAAAAGAAAAATTAAAATAAATAAATAAATAAATACTCTCTAAGGGATTCTATTGGTTACTTGGTGTATGCCCTATGTAAATGAAGAGGATGAAGTCAAGTTACAAAGTCATTTTCTCGGCGTACACCCTATGGAGAAGATATTTCCTGTCATAGCTGAAGTGTGTATTGGCCTTATGTTACCTGCTTCCAACCCCATTTTCCTGCCTCATTGCCACACCAGTATGTGGGCCACTGTGAGACAGCACCAACCTAGAAACGAGACTACACCATGCCATACGTCCGGCACACCAGAAGACCAGAAGTCAGTCCCTGCCCAGATCACCCTTTGTGGTAACATCAAGACTGGCACATACCAGGACAAAGCACTCACAGAGAAAAACAAACTTATACCATCACTCAGCCCATATGGTGATCCCCACTTCTCAGTTACCATAGGGTCTAGAGCACATATCCTCATTTTCTCTCAGCACCACTGCTACCTACCCTTCTCAGACAAAGGTCAACATCCACACCATCACTGTGTACTCGAAAAAGCAGCATCAGGCCGGGCGCAGTGGCTCACGCCTGTAATCCCAGCACTTTGGGAGGCCAAGGCGGGCGGATCATGACGAGGTCAGGAGATTGAGACCATCCTGGCTAACACGGTGAAACCCCGTCTCTACTAAAATACAAAAAACTAGCCGGGCGAGGTGGCGGGCGCCTGTAGTCCCAGCTACTCCGGAGGCTGAGGCAGGAGAATGGCGTAAACCGGGAGGCGGAGCTTGCAGTGAGCTGAGATCCGGCCACTGCACTCCAGCTCGGGCGACAGAGCAAGACTCCGTCTCAAAAAAAAAAAAAAAAAAAAAAGAGGCTGACAAATCCACTTACTTATTTTTTTTTGAGACAAAGTCTTGCTCTGTCGCTCTAGAGCCGGCAGGTAATCTTTGGTATGCAAATACAGGCCATTGGAAACTGGGTCCACCCAATATGGGGATTCCCACCCTTATCCTCTTGCCCTTTGCCCCCACCTGTGCCTGGCAGTGTAGTCTTCCTCACACCGGTAGAACATCACAGGGCCCTGCATTTGCATATTAAAGGACTAGGGTGGGAGGGACAGTTTTTTCCGTGAGCTACGTGAATGACACACCTGGTCAAACCAATCCCCTGAGCCCTATGCAAATCAGACACCGCCTCCTCCAACCCCTCATATAACTGGCTGGTATCCGCATCCTGCAGGGTCTCCGCTCTCGGCTTTGGAGCCCTCCTCTCTCTTTTTCTGTAGAAAGGAGCTTCTTCCTTTCTTCTCCCTTCTTTCTTGCCTATTAACTTTCTGCTCCTTAAAACCACTTCACGTGTGTCTGTGTCGTTTATCTAATTCTCCTCAATAGGAAAACCCTGGTGTGCCTCCACTCATCGGAGTCCTATCAAAATGACGCCACTGCACTCCAGCCTGGGCAACAGAGTGAGACTCCGTCTCAAAAAAAAAAAAAGGAATTTATGAACAAAAGCCAGGTCTGTGTTTTGGGTAATGGCAAGACAAAATGGTGGATCCCTGCACCATTTTCCCCAGACCTAGGGTTTACATACCATAGGGTAGAGGGTAGTTCAGAAGGGATGTGTAGGACAGCTGAAGTATGATAACATCAAGGTTGTTTGACCTGAGGGCGGGATTTACGGTAAATATTAATACATGTTCCTACACTAGGATCAATACATAAACTGGAAATCTTAGAGACCTTCCTCGAATGGGAGTTGATGGGAAGCCAACACGGTGAAATATCTTCCAAGATACAGTTGCTTTAGCCTCCACAGGCTAAGTTCACACACTCTCATTTGGCATGCCAGGAATTATCAGAACATGAATCATACCTGAGCCATTGCTCAGGACACTATGAGGGCCTCCCTGTAAATAGATCATTGCCCAGTGTTCACCAAACATGACACAGCTCCTAGACATACCCCATGTGACCACTTGATCAGCAGATCAGAACATGATGCGGGTTCTGAAACTGCCATTGCAAAATGGTAACTGAGACAGTGAAAGTGATCTAACCTAACCAACCCCATCTTGCTTCTAAACTCCAAGTTGTCCTTGTTCATTCCTGGCTGTAGGCTGAAGTAATTTTGGGGGGAACCTAGTTTATAATTTAACTTTGGAACAAAGATTATAACAGCTCTTTCCCTTTTGCCTGTGGACTAGACTGTCTTTGTAGGATTAATAAATTAGCCAAAAGATGAGAAATTATGATTTAGGCTGTGTGGGGGGGTGGGTGGATCATGCCTGTAATCCCAGCACTTTGGGAGGCCAAGGTGGGCAGATTATTTCATTTTAGGATCTCTACAAAAAATAAAAAAATTAGTCTGTTGTGGTGGTACACCGCCTGTGGTCCTTGCCACTCAGGAGGCTGAATTGGAAGATGGCTTGAGTCCCAGAGGTCGAGGCTGCAGTGAACCAAGATTTCGCCACTGCACTCCCCTGGGTGACAGAGTGAGACACTGTCTCAAAAAAAAAAAAAAAAAAAAAGAAAAGAAAAGAAAAGAAAAAAAAAAAAAAGAAGAAAGAAAAGAAAAGAAATTATGGTTAGGAGTCATGCAGCTGGAAGCTACAAGATTCTGACCCTCCCCACTGCTCCTAAGATCAGTGCTTGACATATTTTTCAGACCCTGCACCTGGCACCACCCAGATTGATAAACTGGATTATCTGATCTTGTGGCCCCCACCCAGGAACTGACTCAGCACCAGAGGACAGCTTCGACTCCCTTTTATTTCATGTCTAACCCAACCAATCAGCACTTTTGACTCACTGGCACCCCACCCACCAAATCTTCCATAATAACTCTGATCCTGGAATGCTTGGGGAGACGAATTTGGGTAATAATGAAATTCTGGTCTACCGTGCAACAGGCTCTGAGTGAATTTACTCTTCCTCTATTGCAATTCCCCTGTCTTGATAATCGACTCTGTCTAGGCAGCGGGCAAGGTGAACCCATTGGGTGTTTACAGTTCCAACACCAGCTGAGACAACTACCTGCAGGACAGCACTCTACCTATATCCCTGCCCAGCAAGGCACAGGACAATACTTAGGCCAGGATCTGTACACATGTCAACCCTCAAGCAAACTCTATAATAGCCAGCTCTTTCTCTGTACAGGGACCCATTGTTCTCAGCTGCTCAGATAAAGAATAGAGACTGGCCGGGCGCGCGGTGGCTCAAGCCTGTAATCCCAGCACTTTGGGAGGCCGAGACGGGCGGATCACGAGTCAGGAGATCGAGACCATCCTGGCTAACATGGTGAAACCCTGTCTCTACTAAAAATACAAAAACTAGCCGGGCGAGGTGCGGGCGCCTGTAGTCCCAGCTACTCGGGAGGCTGAGGCAGGAGAACGGCGTGAACCCGGGAGGCGGAGCTTGCAGTGAGCTGAGATCCGGCCACTGCACTCCAGCCTGGGTGACAGAGCGAAACTCCGTCTCAAAAAAAAAAAAAAAAGAATAAGAGACTTGGTTCACCACATGATGTGAACTCTTACTACCTTGCAGCATACCTGGACCCAGCCCCCAACAAGAACCTTCTCTCTATCTCTTCATTCATTTTATTTTATTTTATTTTTTTAGATAGAGTCTCGCTCTTGTTGCCCAGGCTGGAGTACAATGGCACAATCTCGGATCATTGCAACCTCTGCCTCCCAGGTTCGAGTGATTCTCCTGCCTCAGCCTCTTGTGATCCACCTGCATTGGCCTCCCAAATGGGATTACAGGTGTGAGCCACCGCACCTGGCCTATCTCTTCATTCTTTATTCACTTCCTCCTTTTCTACTGCATCCTCCCCAACCTCCTCCTCCTCCTTCTTCTTCCTCTTCTTCTTCTCCTTCTTTTTTTTTTTTTTGAGCAGCAGCAAGATTTATTGTGAAGAGCGAAAGAACAAAGCTTCCACAATGTGGAAGGGGACCCGAGCCGGTTGCCCTAACTTCCTTCTTATAATCAACTACATCTCTTCCACTTGAAATTCCAAAGTTAGTCCCTCCTCCCTCCCCCCTCCCTTCCTTCCTTCCTTCCTTCCTTCCTCCTTCCTTCCTTCCTTCTCCTCTTTCTTTCTCTCCTTCCTTCTGATTCACGTGTGTCTGTGTGAAGAGACCACCAAACAGGCTTTGTGTGAGCAACATGGCTGTTTATTTCACCTGGGTGCAGGTGGGCTGAGTCTGAAATGAGAGTCAGCAAAGGGTGGTGGGATTATCATTGGTTCGTATAGGTTTGGGGATAGGCCGTGAAGTTAAGAGCAATGTTTTTGGGGAGGGGGTGAAGCTCATCAAGTACATTCTCAAGGGTGGGGAGAATTACAAAGAACCTTCTTTTTTTTTTTTTTTTTTTTTTTTTTTGAGATGGAGTCTCACTCTATCCCCCAGCTGGAGTGCAGTGGCCGGATCTCAGCTCACTGCAAGCTCCGCCTCCCGGTTTACGCCATTCTCCTGCCTCAGCCTCCCGAGTACTGGGACTACAGGCGCCGGCCACCTCGCCCGGTTAGTTTTTTTTGTATTTTTTAGTAGAGACGGGGTTTCACCATGTTAGCCAGGATGGTCTCGATCTCCTGACCTCATGATCCACCCGTCTCGGCCTCCCAAAGTGCTGGGATTACAGGCTTGAGCCACCGTGCCCGGCCTACAAAGAACCTTCTTAAGCATGGGGGAGATTACAAAGTACATCGATCATTTAGGGTGGGGCAGAAACAAATCACAATGGTGGAATGTTATCAGTTAAACTATTTGCACTTCTGTGGATCTTCAGTTGCTTCAGACCATCTGGATGTATACTTGCAGGATATGATGGCTTAGCTTGGGCTCAGAGGCCTGACACCCACCCACCCACCCTTCTTCCTTCCTTCCTTCCTTCCTTCCTCCTTCCTCCCCCCTCCCTCCCTCCATCCCTCCATCTCTCCCACCTTCTCTCCTTTTCTTCTTTCCTTCTTTCTTTTTTGAGACAGGTCTCATTTTGTTGCCCAGGCTGGAGTGCAGTGGTGTCATCATGGCTCACTGCAGCCTCAAGCTCCCAGGCTCAAGTGATCCTCCCACCTTAGCCTCCTTAGTAGCTGGGACTACAAGCGCACAACACCAAGCCAGGATAACTTTTGTATTTTTGTAGAGATGGGGTTCTGCCATACTGCCCAGGTTGGTCTCAAACTCCTAGGCTCGAGTGATCCACCAGCTTCAGCTTCCCAAACTACTGAGATTACAGGCATGAGCTACCATGCTTAGCCTCAAAACTAGGACTTTCTATTTCTATGTCTATAAATGTCAGAGCCAAGCTTTAAAAGAGCAGTCTGAAAAAAAAAAAAAAAAGAGCAGTCTGTAGCCCCTGTCTCTTCATTCCTGTTCACCACTCTACCTGCTGTAAGCTGGCCTCTGCCTTAATGCCTCAACTGTGAAACTCCTCTCCTAAGATCAACACTTGCTACACCCAAAGGCTGCTTTTCCAGCCCTCACATACTGGACCTGATGGGGATGGGACATGTGGGCCCCACCTTCCTCCATGAAACGCTCTCTTCCCTCAGATCCCCGGAATCTGCACCTGCCTCTCCCACTCTGCAAGTTCCCCTCCCCTGCTCCCATGGACACTTCTCTGGGCCCCTGAAGACCTCCCCCGCTACTTCACACAACTCCCAGGTGACCTGTGAGTCTCTGCTCAGGTGTCCCCTCCTCAAGAAGCCTGGATGGTCCTACCCACAGCACCTGGACTTGCCTCTCTGTCACAGTGTGACCGTGTGTTCCCGGCGCCTATCTCTCTTCTGAGAGCTAAGGTCCTCATGGGCAGGAAACCACTGCCACTCTCCTCCAGGTCTCCAGCACCGAGCATGGTGCCCGGCTGTGAGCCAAGGCTCCATAAAACTGGGTGCCTCTGGGCTGGAAGCCTGCGTGTGTGGAAGCTCAGGGAGCAGCTGTGACCTGCACGTGGGATTCCTGAGCCCTTGAATGGACAGGAGAGGAGACGCAGCCTGGACGTTGCTGTGGAAAAACCCTTTGCAGAAGGCAGGAGGGGCTGTCAAACCAGGCTTGCTCTGAAAATGTGGCAGCAAGGGCTGCCTCTAATAAACCCCGTAAAGGCTCAGTAAATGTGTGTTGAATCAGCAGAGAGGCGTTGCTGCAGACTTAGCCATCATGAGAGGGATGAAGGGCCCTTGAGTTCCTCTGTTAGTAAGGATAATTTAGCAGGCAGAAGAGAGGAGGCTGCATCAGCGGCTTGTAGGGAGAAGCACTCGGAGCAGCAGAACAGGCAGTGATGGCCAACAATTGCAGTCAAGCAATGGCTTCTGAACACACAGGGATCCAGGCCCCTCCTTGCACGCAGAGGGGGAGCACTCTCTGCAGTAGCGGTGACACACGTTTCATCACAGGGATGAGGAGTGGCTTCAGGGTGACCGACTGTCTTGGCTTTGCTGGTACTAGGGATTTCCTGAGAAGCCAGACTTTCCAGTTAACATCAGGCCAGTCCCGGGCAAACCGGGACAGCTGGTCACCCTCTGTGGCATTGGAGGGCATGTCAGTCTCAAGCAAGGGTCTCTTTCCTTCTGCTATTTAGAGCGAAGGAAATGAAGGGGCCCTGGGTCTGAGTTGTAGCTCAGTGGGACTATGGGCCTGCATCCAGTTCTAATGGGGGACTGCCTGGAGATGGCATGGGTTGGGCCCTCTTCTGGAAGGCTTGCCCTAAAGGGGCTTGGTCTCAGCTCTGCTATGGGCACACTGTGCTTGACAGTTATGCTGTGAGGGTTAATGCATGTATTAACTCTCTGTAAAAGCCATGCCTTATATGGAGATGGCATATATTGAGGTATGCAACAAGGCTGAAATTAGCCTGAGCGTTTTGCCAAAGTTCTTGACTGGCACTGATTCCTGGTCAAAGCATTCAACATATTATCTAATAGTGTGGCTTTGTACCCATGAGTCTGATGAGTTTCAGGGTAGTTTATACTACAATGACATCATTGTATTGTTTATTTATTTATTTATTTTGGATGATTCGCATAACATAAAATTCACCATGAAACCATTTAAAATGCACAATTCAGTGGATTTTAGTATATTCACAATGTTGTAATCATACCTATTTAACTTCAGAATATTTTCATCACCCAAAAAGAAACCCTGTGCCTCCCAATTTCCCCCTCCTCACATCCCCTAACAACAACTAATCTACTTTGTCTGTATGGATTTTCCTTTTTGTTTTTGTTTTTGTTTTGAGACAGAGTCTTGCTCTGTTGTCCAGGCTGGAGTGCAGTGGTACGATCTGGGCTCACTGCAACCTCCACCTCTCAGGTTTAAGCAGTTCTCCTGCCTCAGCCTCCTGAGTAGCTGGGACTACAGGTGTGCACCACCACACCTGGTAATTTTTGTATTTTTAGTAGCGACGGGGTTTCACCATGTTGGTCAGGCTGGTCTCGAACTCCTGAACTTGTGATCTGCCTGCCTTGGCCTCCCAAAGTACTGGGATTACAGGCATGAACCACCGTGCCCAGCTCCTTTTTTTTTTTGAGATGGAGTTTCACTCTTTTGTTTTTGTTTTTGTTTTAGTTGGAATCTCACTCTGCTGCCCAGGCTGGAGTGCAACGGCATGATGTCGGCTCACTGCAATCTCCACCCCCCAGGTTCAAGTGATTCTCCTGCCTCAGCCTCCCAAGTAGATAGGATTACAGGCTCACCCCATGACACCCAGCTAATTTTATATTTTTAGTAGAGATGGGATTTCACCATGTTGGTCAGGCTGGTCTCAAACTCCTGACCTCAGTGATCCACCCGCCTCAGCCTCCCAAAATGCTGGGTTTACAGGTGTGAGCCATCGTGCCCGGCTTTATTTTCCTTTTTTGAAAAATATAGCCATCCCAGTGGGTATTAAGTAGTATCTCATTGTGATTTTGGTTTGTATTTCCCTAATGATTAATATATTGAGGCCGGCGCGGTGGCTCAAGCCTGTAACCCAGCACTTTGGGAGGCCGAGACGGGTGGATCACGAGGTCAGGGATCGAGACCATCCTGGCTAACACGGTGAAACCCCGTCTCTACTAAAAAAATACAAAAAATTAGCCGGGCGATGTGGCGGGCGCCTGTAGTCCCAGCTACTCGGGAGGCTGAGGCGAGAGAATGGCATAAACCCGGGAGGCGGAGCTTGCAGTGAGCTGAGATCCGGCCACTGCACTCCAGCCTGGGCGACAGAGCGAGACTCCGTCTCAAAAAAAAAAAAAAAAATAAAATAAAATAAAATAAAAAAAATATTTGAACACCTTTTCATATCATTGCCAGCCATTTGGGTAGCTTCTTTGGACATATATCTTTTCAGATGCTTTCTTTGGCCACTTTTAAATTGTGTTGTCTTTTTTATTGCTGAGATTTAAGTCTCCTTTAGATATTCTGGATACTAGAGGATTTACTTTCATTACTAGTGAGATTAGCAATGCTCCCTCTTCGTCCTCTCCCGCACTCCCAGGTTCTGGGGTTGAACTTCTGTGGTTATTGCTGGGTGAAGTGGCTCATGCCTATAATCCCAACATTTTGGAAAGATCATTTGAGCCCTAGAGTTTGAGACCAGACTGGGCCACATAGCAATTCCACATCTCAAAAAAAAATAAATAAACAAACAACAAATAAATAAACTAGCCGGACGTGATGATGTGCACCTGTGGTCCCAGCTACTTGGGAGGCTGAAGTGGGAGGATTACTTGACCCAGGGGGTCAAGGCTGTAGTGAGCCATGATAGTGCCACTACACTTCAACCTGGGTGACAGAGCAAGATCCTGTCTCAAATAAATAAATAAATAAAAACTTAAAAAAGAGGAAAATAAGAAGAACTTCTGTGGTTCTTTATCTCAGAGATAAAATGCATCCTGCCAAGGCCATTACAGAGGAGGACAATTGGAGCTTGCTCCTGGCTTCTCCAGACCCCTTGCTGTGAGAAAGCCTTTGCCTATGATGCATATCCTTACTGCTCTAATCCACTGTGCATTTGTGGGTTTTTTTTTTTTTTTTTTTTTGACAGAGTTTCGCTTTTGTTGCCCAGGCTGGAGTGTAATGGTGTGATCTCAGCTCACCGAAACCTCCGCCTCCTGGGTTCGGGCGATTTGACTGCCTCAGTCTCCTGAGTAGTTGGGATTACAGGGATGTGTCACCGTGCCGGCTAATTTTGTACTTTTTAGTAGAGATGCTGTTTCTCCATGTTGGTCAGGCTGATCTCGAACTCCTGATCTCAGGTGATCTGCCCATCTCGGCTGCCCAAAGTGCTGGGATTACAGGCATGAGCCACCGTTCCTGGCTCAACTGTACATTGTAAACACTGTCATGCTGGGTCTCCTGGGTCTGCTATAGCAATCCAACCTGTTTAACTATTGAGAACTTATAGTAGGGGAGTTGTGCCTGATTCTTGTCTGTTAAATTTTGGAAGCAGGAGAATTGTAGAACTAAGCCACACAAGTGTGGTATAAAAGAATTGTAATGTGACATCTAGACACTTAAACATCTAGACACAAGAGAGGCCCAAGATCACTCTGATTAATTATCTGTACTGCCTTTCTTCTTCTTAAGAATTTCTGTCCTGAAAGAATTCTTCCCATTTTACACCCTTGTCTCGCTTCTCGAAACTGATGCTTGGCATGGTTTTTCCTCCTTTCTTCCTCTCTCCCTGCTTTCCTCTCCTTCTTTTCTTCCTATCTTTTTCTCCTTCTCCCTTCCTTGCTTCTTTTTCTTTTTTATTTTTTTTTGAGACGGAGTCTGGCTCTGTTGCCCAGGCTGGAGTGCAGTGGCCGGATCTCAGCTCACTGCAAGCTCCGCCTCCCGGGTTCACGCCATTCTCCTGCCTCAGCCTCCCAAGTAGCTGGGACTACAGGCGCCTGCCACCATGCCCGGCTAATTTTTTGTATTTTTATTAGAGACGGGGGTTTCACCATGTTAGCCAGGATGGTCTCGATCTCCTGACCTCGTGATCCGCCCGTCTCGGCCTCCCAAAGTGCTGGGATTACAGGCGTGAGCCACCGCGCCCGGCCCCCTTGCTTCTTTTTCTTTCCTCCTTTTTTTTTTTTTTTGAGACAGAGTCTTGCTCTGTCTCGCAGGCTTGAGTGCTATGGTCCAATCTGGGCTCACTGCAACTTCTGCCTCCCAGGTTCAAGTGATTCTCCTGCCTCAGCCTCTCAAATAGCTGGGATTACAGGCACCTGCCACCACGCCCCACTGATTTTTGCATTTTTACTAGTGATGGGCTTTCACCATGTTGGCCAGGCTGGTTTCAAACTCCTGACCTCGGGTGATCCACCCACCTTGGCCTCCCAAAACGCTGGGATTACAGCTGTGAGCCACCATGCCCAGCCCTTACTGGGTATTTTCATGGATTCCTCTTGCCTCCAAAATTTGTTCTCCATCCTTCTCCCTCTTGCTCCAAGAAGCTAACTTTTCCATGATGTATGTCACATGAGCTCCCCTGCCCATTGGCTTCTGACTGGGTTTGGCCAGTGGCAGACACTGATATGAGTTTGGAGGGTAGAAAGAAAGAGAAGTCAGGGTGTTTATTCTCCTTGTTCCCTTCCTGTGCAGCCATGGTTCTGGAAGGGGCAGGATCCTCAGTGGCCACAATGGCTATTAAGCCTTTCTCTTCCACAACTGTATCTCTCACCAAGCTCTGATAGTGCTTTGCTCTCATTGACTCTTCTGGGAGAGGGGTGGTAATAAGTTCCCTCCGTAACTAATCCATGAAGACTTTGATATCTCTTATTGTTTCCCTTATTCTTACTTCATTCAACTCGCCTCAGATAAATCCTTTCAACGTGGTGTCTGTTTCCTGCTAGGACCCTGCCTCATACAAGTAGGGCAAAAAGATGCCCTAAACCAGAGCCAGGATAGTGGCATTTCTTTTTTTTTTTTTTTTTTTTTTGAGACGGAGTCTCGCTCTGTCGCCCAGGCTAGAGTGCAGTGGCCGGATCTCAGCTCACTGCAAGCTCCGCCTCCCGGGTTTACACCATTCTCCTGCCTCAGCCTCCTGAGTAGCTGGGACTACAGGCGCCCGCCACCTCGCCCGGCTAGTTTTTTGTATTTTTTAGTAGAGACGGGGTTTCACCGTGTTAGCCAGGATGGTCTCGATCTCCTGACCTCGTGATCCGCCCGTCTCGGCCTCCCAAAGTGCTGGGATTACAGGCTTGAGCCACCGCTCCCGGCCGGTAGTGGCATTTCAATTAAGCATGGGGCTCTCCTTCCCATCAAGTGAGCCATGAGATTGGGTCCTAGAAAAAGAGACGAATACAAACCTTAAGTATGGTTGCAAGAGCATTGATTCTTTCTGATAAAGCTCTGGGACTTTTTGTGAAAAAGTGAAGTGAGAAGGTCAGGCTTTGCTGAGACTATCAGATCCTAAACAAAGAGGATGGTACAGAATCACTATTCTCCTGCTTGTCTCTGGATGACTGGTTTGTAGCAGAAATGCTCAGGAGCTCTCAAATCTACACTTCATGGGAATGAATAATCTTGTCCAAATCAGAGAGTGATAAATCAAGATGTCATTTTAGTCTTTATACGGCAGAAATGGTGCTGGGTGTTGCCTTTGGACTTGACAACGGGCCTGCATTATTCCCAAGCCAGGTATATGGCGTCCTCTATAACCTCCTGGAATGACAGTAATCATCTAAAAAGATAACTATTATGAACCTCCTGGTTTATGTAATTGTTCCCATGGCTGAAATTGAACTGTTTGGGCATGTCTCTTGACTTGGAGGAGTAGGCAACTCAAAGATATTATTTGGAACAGTATCAAATTGCATAGTGCACCTATGTAAAGGAAGTTTGAATGGGCACCTGGGGAAAGATGAAAATAAAGAGGATGGTACTTTATTTTTCTTGGGTATTGATTTCCCTGCCCAGCCTCAGAGACATATTTGAGCCCTGTGGAGATGGAGACAAACCACAAAAGCTGACGGATCACGGATCTAGTTCCTAGCTGACATCTGATAGCATGGGAGGGAGCACTTTCCTGACACCTCAGTAATTTGCAATTTCAGCGATATAAAAAGTACACAACCTTGGCACTGATGTTTTTTTTTGAGACGGAGTCTTGCTCTGTCACCCAGGCTGGAGTGCAGTCGCACAATCTTGGCTCACTGCAACAACGTCCACCTCCTGGGTTCAAGAGATTCTCCTGCCTCAGCCTCCTGAGTAGTTGGGATTACAGGCGCCTGCTACCATGCCTGGCTAATTTTTGTATTTTTAGTAGAGATGGGGTTTCACCATATTGGTCAGGCTGGTCTTGAACTCCTGACCTCAGGTGATCAGCCTGCCAGGGCCTCCGAAAGTGCTGGGATTACAAGCATGAGCCACCGTGCCTTGCCTAACTTACTGTTTTATGATTATTAAGATCAAGTCTCTGTAAAGTTGCATATTAACTTGCAGACTTCTTTCATGCAAATGTTTTCTGTCTGGTGGAAAAGATAATCCCAAAGCTAACAGCTGTGTTCCCCTATGGGATATCAACCAGTGGTGTATCTAATTTAGTAATCTTATTCTAAAATTCTTTTAGTATCAGTATCTATCTTTCAGATTTTCCTCTGAACCTACTTACCATACTGCTGTATCCTCATTAATGAATTAAATACGAATTTTAAGGCTGGGCATGGTGGCTCACGCCTGTAATCCCAACACTTTGGGAGGCCAAGGCAGGTGGATTGCTTGCACTCAGGAGTTCAAGACCAGCCTGGCCAATATGGTGAAACCCTGTCTCTACTAAAAATACAAAAATTAGCTGGGCGTGGTGGCACGTACCTGTAATCCCAGTTACTCGGGAGGCTGAGGCAGGAGACTTGATTGAACCCAGGAAACACAGGTTGCAGTGAGCAGAGATTGCGCCACTGCACTACAGCCTGGGAGACAAAGCGAGACTCCATTTCAAAAAAAAAAAAAAAATTCATTGGTGCTCGCTTTATATTTTGTATGAGTCAGATTTTTAACTTCCTAAAAACTATACTTTGACAGTGAACACTAACTGTGGCAAGGGTAACGCACTCAGGTGTCTTATTGAACTATCCATATCAGTGAGAGGGCTGCAGCAGATGAGGAGAATGGTGGGTGCTACATGTTCACTATAGCTAACAGGTTCATAAGGTTCATGAGGACGTTAAAAACACCTCCTGAGGACTCCCAGACATAACTTGGTAAAACAAATATTTTACCCATACTTCCTGGTTTCATCTTGATTGTGAAGGCAAAAGGAAATTAGAAGAGGGAGACTGTCCACATTTCTTTTTCTTTTTTTTTTTGAGATGGAGTCTCACTCTGTCGCCCAGGCTGAAGTGCAGTAGCACGATCTCGGCTCACTGCAACCTCCGCCTCCCTGGTTCAAGCGATTCTCCTGCCTCAGCCTCCTGAGTAGCGGGGATCACAGGCGCGCGTCACCACGCCCCGTTAATTTTGGTATTTTTAGTAGAGACGGGGTTTCATCATGTTGGTCATGCTGGTCTTGAACTCCTAACCTCGTGATCTGCCTGCCTTGGCCTCCCAAAGTGCTGGGATTACAGGCGTGAGCTACCACGCCCGGCCTTTTTTTTTTTTTTTTTTTTTTTTTAAGATGGAGTCTCCCTCTATCGCCCAAGTTGGAGTGCAATGGCCTGATCTCGGCGCACTGCAACCCCCACCTCCCGGGTTTAAGTGATTCTCCTGTCTCAGCCTCCTGAGTAGCTGGGAGTACAGGCGTGATTGGCTAATTTTTGTAGTTCAGTAGAGACAGTGTCTCACCATGTTACCCAGGCTTGTCTTGAACTCCTGAGTGCACAGAATCCACCTGCCTTAGCCTCCCAAAGTGCCGGGATTACAGGCTTGAGCCACCGCTCCAACCAACTTTTGCTAATTCTATCTCATGGACATTTACCTCTTTTTGTCCAATCTTCCTGTTACTGCCTTCTCAATTCAGTTCTTTATCACCTTTTATTTTCTGAGCCTCCTTACCTGCCTCTGGTTCTACCATTCTTATCACTTATTCTCCTAGTCTAATCCATACAACATTGCCAGTTTCCTCACTAAAAGAAAATTATAAGGCCGGGCGCGGTGGCTCAAGCCTGTAATCCCAGCACTTTGGGAGGCCGAGACGGGCGGATCATGAGGTCAGGAGATCGAGACCATCCTGGCTAACACGGTGAAACCCCGTCTCTACTAAAAAAATACAAAAAATTAGCCGGGCGAGATGGCGGGCGCCTGTAGTCCCAGCTACTTGGGAGGCTGAGGCGAGAGAATGGCGTAAACCCGGGAGGCGGAGCTTGCAGTGAGCTGAGATCCGGCCACTGCACCCCAGCCTGGGTGACAGAGCGAGATTCCGTCTCAAAAAAAAAAAAAAAAAAAAAAAAAAAAGAAAATTATAATTCTGTTACTGCCCTGATTAAAAAAACCTCAAGGTCCAGCCACAGTGGCCGACACCGGTAATCTCAGCACTTTGGGAGGCTTAGGTGGGTAATCAATTGAGCTCTGGAGTTTGAGCTCAGCCTGCGCAGCATGGTGAAGCCCTGTCTCTACAAAAAAAAAAAAAAAAAAAAAGATTAGCGGGATGTGATGGCCTGCGCCTATAGTCCCAGCTACTTGGGAGGCTAAGGTGGGAGGATTGCTTGAGCCCAGAAGTTCGAGGCTGCAGTGAGCCATGATTGCACCACTGCACTCCAGCCTGGACGATAGCATAAGAGCCTGTCTAAAAAAAAAAAAAAAAAAAAAAAAGGGGGTCGGGCACGGTGGCTCACGCCTGTAATCCCAACAGTTTGGGAGGCCAAGGGGGGCGTGGATCACCTGAGGTTGGGAGTTTGAGACCAGCCTGACCAACATGGTGAAACCCCGTCTCTACTAAAAATACAAAATTTAGCTGGGCGTGGTGGTACGTACCTGTAATCCCAGTTACTCGGGAGGCTGAGGCAGGAGAATCACTTGAACCCGGGAGGTGGAGGTTGCGGTGAGCTGAGATTGTACCATTGTACTGCAGCCTGGGCAACAAGAGCGAAACTCCGTTCCCTGCCTCCGCCAAAAAAACAAAAACAAAAACAAAAAAAACCCTTTAAGAGGAGTCATCGTGGAAGTGGAGTTGATGGAAACTGATGACGGAGTGAATATTGCAATATTGCAATCAAGGCTGTGGAAAATATCTTCAAGGGTTTCTTACTGCCTCTAGGATAAAGTCCAGGCTCTTAGCACCTAAGGCAATTCATAACCCAGCCTCCGCCTACTCTATTAGCCTCATCTCCAGGCTCTCCCTAACAAACATTCTCTACTTCAGTTACATTACACTTTTTCACAATGCTCTTTCATGCTTCCTTGCCTTTGCACATACTGTTCCTTTGTCCTGTCTTGATCTTCTTCTCTGCTAGGTGTATACCTATTCACCTATCAGATATCAGACTCCTCCAATCAGAGTTCACTAGTGTCTCCTTGAATTTTGCGCTCAATATGCCTTACCTCACCCTAGTCCTGACATTAGTAGACCTTAAAATATCCCTATCTGGCAGGGCATGGTGGCCAAGGTGGGAGGATCACCTGAGGTCAGGAGTTCAAGACCAGCCTGGCCAACTTGGCAAAACCCTGTCTCTACCAAAAACCCAAAAGTTAGCTGAGCATCATGGTACATGCCTGGAATCCCAGCTACTCGGGAGGCTGAGGCATGAGAATCGCTTGAACCCAGAAGGTGGAGGTTGCAGTGAGCTGAGATCATGCCACTGCACTCCAGCCTAGGTGACAGATTAAGACTCTGTCTCAAAAAAAAAAAAAAAAAAAAAAAACAAAAAAAATCCCTATTAATGTTAAGCAAAAGAAGAAAATGAAAAAGAGTATACGTAGTAGTTTCCCATCTGCTCAACAAAGAAGGAAAAATAAGAAAACAGTCATATGTCTGCTTATCTTTAGGAAAAGAAACACAGGACAAATAAACCAAAAACAACAATGCAGATCACCACACAAGAGGTTGGAGGAGGGAGGAGCAATGGTACAGAAAGGATATGGATGGGAGGAAGTGACACTCCTGAGTATGAATTATTACATATTTTTGACTTCTATAAGCATATTAATGTTTTATATAATCAGAAAATGAAATTAATTCAATAAAGGCCGGGAGTGGTGGCTTACACCTGTAATCCAAGTACTTTGGGAGGCTGAGGCAGGCAGATCACCTGAGGTCTACATCTCTACAAAATTAGCCGGCGCATGCGTGTAATCCCAGCTACCGGGAGGCTGAGGCAGCAGAATCACTTGAACCCAGAAGGTGGAGATTGTGGTGAGCTGAGATAGGGCCACTACATTCCAGCCCGGGCAACAAGAGCAAAACTCCTTCTCAAAAAAAAAAAGAAAGAAATTAATTCAATAAGAATGGAAGGGGAAAAAAACTGAAAGAAAACTGAAACAGGCCTGGCACAGTGCCTCACGCCTGTAATCCCAGCACTTGGGGAGGCCTAGGCGGGTGCATCACTTGAGCTCAGGAGTTCGAGAACAGCCTGGGCAATATGGTGAAACTCTGTATTCAGGGTTTTGTATTTTGTAAAAATACAAAAGCCGGGCATGGTGGCTCAGGCCTGTAATCACAGCTACTAGGGAGGCCAAGGCACCAGAATCACTTGAACCCAGGAGGTGGAGGTTGCGGTGAGCCGAGATTGAATCACTTCACTCCAGCCTGGGCATCAGAGCGAGACTTCGTCTCAAAAAAAAAAAAAAAAAGGGCCAGGCGTGGTGGCTCATGACTGTAATCCCAGCACTTTGGGAGGCCGAGGATGGCGGATCACAAGGTCAGGAGATCAAGACCATCCTGGCCAACTTGGTGAAACTCCGTCTCTACTAAAAATACAAAAAATTAGCCGGGCGTGGTGGTGGGCACCTGTAGTCCCAGTGACTCGGGAGGCTGAGGCAGGAGAATGGGGTGAACCTGGGAGGCGGAGCTTGCAGTGAGCCGAGATCACGCCACTGCACTCCAGCCTGGGCGACTGAGCGAGACTCTGTCTCAAAAAAAAAAAAAAAAAAAGACAAAACAAAAAATTAATACCTTCATTAGGGTACTTATATTGTGACTATGGCTCCACTAGTCTGTGAGCAATCACAGACGCGAACTATGTCTTACTCGTCATTGCCAGGGCCTTGGTGTGGGAGAGTGTCTTCACAGGACAGGACAAATAGTAGGTGCAGTAGGAATGTTTGCTGATTTATTGACCAGAAGCATCTGCAAATGAATGCCCTGAAAAGGGTGTACTGATGACTATTATTTCCTGGGTGATGTGTTAGGTAAGGGCACAACTAAGTCAAGGAATCTCTGCTAGTGCTCCTATCAAAAGCATTTACAGGTTTCTTAATGTCATTGGCTTTTCCCTTCAGGGACTCATTTGATATTACAGGCACACCCCTGCAAAACATGTGTTATGAGTTCCTCAGCTCTGAATAAGGCTTTAAGGCTTTCCTAAGTCCAGACAATTTGTTCAGGCTATGTTGAAATTTACCATCTCATGTATCTTTATAATGAAGCAGACACCCTGAAAAATTGTGAACACTCCCACACCACCTTCACAAAACGATATAATTGTAAGCCGTAAATAGGTCACATGATTCACTAAGGAAGCTATCCAAACAAATGCCTGCCTCATCACATCTGCCTGTAATTAAGAGAGTGACTCATCAGTAATCCATGATAGTTAATTGTTGTTATTACTACTTTTGACTTTTTTTCACTCATTCATTAAACTTAAAAAAAAATGTCAAGTATCTACTATTTGAGAGTTACCGTCCTCATTACTGAGGATACAGCACACAACAAAACAGACATGTCCCTGTTCTAACAGTCGTGGAATTTAGTAGGGGACATAGACATCAAATAAACACATCAGAGATTACCTTTGTGAAATTCAACATTTTAAAAAAGATATTAGGCCGCGCATGGTGGCTCACGCCTGTAATCCCAGCAGTTTGGGAGGCCAAGGCAGCCAGATAACTTGAGGTCAGAAGTTCAAGACCAGCCTGGCCAACATGGTGAAACCCCCATCTGTACCAAAAATACAAAAATTGGCCGAATACTCAGGAGACTGAGGCAGGAGAATCACTTGAACTCAGGAGGTGGAGGTGGTGGTGAGCTGAGATTGTGCCACTGTACTCCAGACTAGATAACAGAGCAAGACTCCGTCTCAAAATAAATAAATAAATAAATAAAAATAAAAAATTTAAAAGATATTACAGATTCCTGAGCTTAGAACTCAGGAAAAAGATATGATTTCTTTTCTTTTTTTTTGAGACCAAGTCTCGCTCTGTCACCCAGGCTGGAGTGCAGTGGTGTGATCTCGGCTCACTGCAACCTCTACCTCCTAGGTTCAAGCAACTGTCCTGTCTCAGCCTCCTGAGTAGCTGGTACTACAGCCATGTGCCACCATGCCCGGCTAATTTTGTATTTTTAAGTAGACATGGGGTTTCTCCATGTTGGTCAGGCTGATCTCGAACTCCCGACCTCAGGTGATCCACTTGCTTTGGCCTTCCAAAGTGTTAGGATTACAGGTGTGAGCCACCGCACCCAGCAATTTTTGAATTTTGGTACTTTTTTTTTTTTTTAGATGGAGTCTCGCTCTGTTGGTAGGATTATAGGCATGAGCCACCACATGCCAAATTTTTATGTTTTTTAGTAGAGATGGGGTTTCACCATATTGATCAGGCTGGTCTCCAACTCCTGACCTCAGGTGATCCGCCTGCCTTGGCCTCCCAAAGTGCTGGGATTACAGGCGTGAGCCACCATGCCAGGCTTTTTTTGTTAGTTTTTGTTTGTTTGTTTGTTTTTTTGAGACAGAGTTGCCCAGGCTGAAGTGCACTGGTGAGATCTCGTCTCACTGCAACTGCCGCCTCCCAGGTTCAAGCAATCCTCCTGCCTCAGCCTCCTGAGTAGTTGGGATTACAGGCTTGCAACACCACACCTGGCTAATTTTGTATTTTTAGTAGGACAGGGTTTCAACCATGTTGGCCAGGCTGATCTCGAACTAATGACCTCAAGTTATCAGCCCATCTTGGCCTCCCAAAGTGCTGGGATTACAGGCGTGAGCCTCTGCACCCAGCCTGGATAAGATTTCTTTAGGAAATTTGGGTGTAAACATTTTGTGGTTTCACAACATTATTAGAGTGTCTTTTTATATATCTCTTCCTTGAATTGAAAGTTAATGAGTTGTCATTAATAGAAGTAATGGATTATTTTGTAAAGAATTTTCTCAGTAATACAAAAAGGAGTTCTGGATCAGTTAAAGTCCAGTAGGAACAGATGGCCTAACCAATTTTTTTGAAAGAAGCACTGAATAAAACAACAATTTACAACATTTGCTTTTTATTATTTTTATTTATTTTTTTTGACACAGTGTCACTCTGTCACTCAGGCTGGAATGAAGTGGCGTGATCTTGGCTCACTGCAAACTCCGGCTCCCAGAACCAACAATTTTCGTGCCTAGCCTCCTGAGTAGCTGGGATTACAGGCTGTGCCACCAATTCTGGATGATTTTTGTATGTTTAGTAGAGACAGGATTTCACCATGTTGGCCAGGCTGGTCTCAAACTACTGGTCTCAAGTGGTCCACCCGCCTTGGTCTCCAAAAGTGCTGGGATTACAGGCTTGAGCCACCGCTCCCGGTTTATTTACAACATTTGTATAGGATGTAGAGAATCCATAAGTGATATTGCAGAACCTAGGTTTAACAAAGTAGGAGGCAAAGGAAGGGGGTGATTTCTTGTGTTTGGGTTGGAGAAGAGCAAATATTGTATGGAAAGGGCTAATTCACAGGAGAAACTATGACCTTCATTCAGGTGAGAGAAAGGGCCAGCCAGCGTGCTGGAAACCCTTCAGTAAAACAGTTAGGGAATAAGTACCCTAACTTCATTCTCTGCCCTTTCTGAAAGTTCTTGCCAGTCCCTCCCATTGACCAAACTCAGCTGGAGAGGCTGGGCGTGGTTTCTCACGCCTGTAATCCCAGCACTTTGGGAGGCCAAGGCAGGCGGATCACCTGAGGTCGGGAGTTCGAGACCAGCCTGACCAACAAGGAGAAACCCCGTCTCTACTAAAAATACAAAATTAGCCAGACATGGTGGCGCATGCTTGTAATCCCAGCTACTCGGGAGACTGAGGCAGAAGAATCGCTTGAACCCTGGAGGTGCAGGTTGCGGTGAGCTGAGATTGCGCCATTGCACTCCAGCCTGGGCAACAAGAGCAAGACTCCGTCTCAAAAAAAAAAAAAACGAAACAAAACAAACGAACAAACAAAAAAACCCAGCTGGAAGCCATAGGAAAGGAGCTCACTGATGTGATGTACATAGGTCAGTCTCCCAGAGCACAGAACAGAGAAGAGAGTAGATCTAGGACAGGCACGGTGGCTCACGCCTGTAATCCTAGCACTTTGAGAGGCCAAGGCGCATGGATCACCTGAGGTCGGGAGTTCGAGACCAGCCTGACCAACATGGTGAACCCCCGTCTCTACTAAAAATACAAAAGTTAGCCGGGCGTGGTGGCACGTACCTATAATCCCAGTTACTCAGGAAGCTGAGGCAGGAGAATCACTTGAACCCAGGAGTCAGAGGTTGTAGTGAACTGAGATTGAGCCACCACACTCCAGTCTGGGCGACAGAGTGAGACTCCGTCTCAAAAAAAAAAAAAAAAAAAAAAAAAAAAAAGGAGAGTGGATCTAGAGGAGCAAATCAATAAAGGACATGCAGCACAGGTCCTACTACTCTTTCCTCTTGTTTTTATTTTGTTTTGTTGTTGATTTTTTGAGATGGAATGCAGTGGAGCAATCTCGGTTCACTGTAACCTCCACCTCTTGGGTTCAAGCGATTCTCCTACCTCAGCCTCCTGAGTAGCTGGGACCACAGGCACAGGCCACCATGCCTGTATAATTTTTTATTTTTAGTAGAGATAAGGTTTCCCCATGTTGGCCAGGCTGCTCTCTAGCTCCTGACCTCAGGTGATCCACCCACCTGAGCCTCCCAAAGTGCTGGGATTACAGGCCTGAGTCACCACACCCTTTCCTCTTTTTTCAGTTCAACCCAGGTCTTGAGCTGTTTGCCTCAACTTATCTTACATTTTATTTTCTGACCAGTTTCTGAACTTACCATCTGGTAACCCGTAAACTATTTTTTTTTTTTTTTTTTGAGATGGAGTCTTGCTCTGCTGCCCAGGCTAGAATGCAGTGGCCCGGCCTCGGCTCACTGCATCCCCCACCTCCCGGGTTCAAGCAAGTCTCCTGCCTCAGCCTCCTGAGTAGCTGGCACCATAGGTGTGAGCTACCACATCTGGCTAATTTTTGTATTTTTATAGAGACGGGATTTCACCATGTTGATCAGGCTGGTCTCGAACTCCTGACCTCAAGGGATCCGCCAGCCTGGGCCTCCCAAAGTGCTGGGATTGTAGGCACGAGCCACCACACCACGCCTAAACTTATTTCTTTTGGAAAACTGAAGATGATTCTTAGAAGCCAATGCTTGTCACCTCTTTCTTGTGACTTCTGGCTTCCTTCCTTCCCCATCCCTTTGATCAAGATGTTTTCATCTGCTGTGGGTTGCCTTGCCCAGTACAGCATGCACTCTGGAACACCATTTAAACAAAGGCCCTTATAGGAAGTGCCCCTGCTATATTTGCTTTGGCCCTGTGAGTAGCAGCTGGATGTCACAGACTGAGATAGGAAGCACTTAATTAGACGTGACTCTAGTTCTGTTTACTTCCATCCACCTTTCTTGCCTGGCAACCACTCCCATGAATAGATTCAGATCACCATGAACAAAGACACTGAACTCCAACAACCAGGTTCAAAGGATACCTCATCGGAGGAGGGATGAAAATGATTGAAGAGACTATATGAACTTGAGAAACTAGTATTTCTTGCCTATGCTGGATGATGAAATTTAAAAAAAAAAGGCAGGCTAGTTAAGAGTTCTGGCACACACAGGAAAGATAAGCTCCAATTTCAGAATAGTGGTTACCACTGGAGAGAGAAGGAAAAGAGATCCAGAAGTAAACCGGGAGTTTCAACTGAGGCTATATTTTAGTATTTTTTATTTTTTTAATTTTAATTTTAATTTTTTTTTTTGAGGTGGAGTTTCACTGTTGTCGCCAAGGTTGTAGTGCAAGGGCACGATCTGGGCTCACTGCAACCTCTGCCTCCCAGGTCTAAACGATTCTCCCGCCTCAGTCTCCCGAGTAGCTGAGATTGCAGGCACCTGCCACGGCACCCAGCTAATTTTTTTTTTTTTTTCAGACGGAGTCTCACTCTGTCGCCCAGGCTGGAGTGCAGTGGCTCAATCTCGGCTCACTGCAACCTCTGCCTCTCAGGTTCACGCCATTCTCCTGCCTCAGCCTCCCAAGTAGCTGGGACTACAGGCGCCTACCACCACACTCAGCTAATTTTTTGTACTTTCAGTAGAGACGGGGTTTCACCATGTTAGCCAGGATGGGCTCGATCTCCTGACCTCGTGATCTGCCCGCCTTGGCCTCCCAAAGTTCTGGGATTACAGGCGTGAGCCACTGCACCCGGCCAATTTTTTTTTTTTTGAGATGATGTCTTACTCTGTCGCCCAGGCTGGAGTGCAGTGGTGCAATCTCGACTCACTGCAACCTCTGCCTCCCGGGTTCAAGCGGTTCTCCTGTCTCAGCCTCCCTAGTAGCTGAGATTACAGGTGTGTGCGACTACGCCTAGGTAATTTTTGCATTTTTTTGGGGGGGAGAGACAAGGTTTCCCCATGTTGGCCTGGCTGGTCTTGAACCCCTGACCTCGTGATCCACTCCCCTCGGCCTCCCAAAGTGTTGGGAATACAGGTGTAAGCCACCGAGCACGGCCTGTATTTTATTTTATTTTATTTTATTTTTTTTTTTTTTTTAAGACGGAGTCACGCTCTGTCGCCCAGGCTGGAGTGCAGTGGCCGGATCTCAGCTCACTGCAAGCTCCGCCTCCCGGGTTCACGCCATTCTCCTGCCTCAGCCTCCCGAGCAGCTGGGACTACAGGCGCCCACCACCACGCCCGGCTAGTTTTTTGTATTCTTTAGTAGAGACGGGGTTTCGCTGTGTTAGCCAGGATGGTCTCGATCTCCTGACCTCGTGATCCCCCGTCTCGGCCTCCCAAAGTGCTGGGATTACAGGCTTGAGCCACCGCGCCCAGCTATTTTTTAATAAATGAAATTCTGAAGCAGATATTTAAAAATGCTAGAATTTAATAATAGTTAATAAATAAGTGTTACTTATGAAATTCTTTGTTCTTTCTTATTAGAGACAGGGTCTTGCTCTGTCACCCAGGCTGGAGTGCAGAGGCACAATCATAGCTCACTGCAGCCAAGTGATGTTCCTAAGTAGCTAAGTTTGTCGTTTTCTACGTGTGGTGAGTATGGCTGAGGAAAGTAGAACAGGGAGGCCTTCATCACAGATATGACAAGGGAACTCAGTCAGGATGTAAAGAATAGCACAATTATTTGTCTGCAAGGGTCCAGATGTTGCACTGGAGCATGTTGCTTGGTCCAGCTGAGGCCTCAATTAACTCTGGAATCATGATAACACTAGCAGGGTGGAGGCTGTATAAAGGCTGCATGTCTAGCCTTGCTTTACAAAGGAGACAGTTCTCTGTAGTAGATAGGAGCCAGTCTATAAAGCTAGCCTGTTTGGGGCCAGATCTTGATTCTGGCACTTACTAGCTGTGTCACTTCACTTCTCTGTATCTCAGTTTCCTCATCTGTGAATGTGATGAGAACATTACCCTACGTCAACGGGTTGTTGTGAGGATTATGGCCATGAACTAAATTTTATGCTCTTTTTTGCCATCTATTATCCTTCCAGATGAGCCGAACAAATGGAAATGGAAACAGTCCTCTAGCATAAGGATTGGCAAACTTTAACTTTTCCTTTTCCTTCCTTCTTTCCTTCCTTCCTTCCTTCCTCCTCCCTCTCTTTCTCCTTCCTTCCTTCCTTCCTTCCTTCCTTCCTTCCTTCCTTCCTTTCTCTTTCTTTCCTTTTTTCGAGACTGAATCTCATCTTGTCACCCAGACTGCAGTGCAGTGGCAAAGTCACTGCAGCCTTGACCTCCCAAGCTCAAGCAATTCTCCCACCTCAGTATCCTGGGTAACTGGGACTACAGGTGCTCACCAGCATGCGTGGCTAATTTTTTTTTTTTTTTTGAGACATACTCTCACTCTGTTGCCCAGGCTGGAGTGCAATGGCACGATCTCAGCTCACTGCAACCTCCGCCTCCTGGGTTCAAGTGAGTCCTGTCTCAGCCTCCGAGTGAGTAGCTGGGATTACAGGCATGCACCACCACGCTCAGTTGATTTTTTGTATTTTTAGTAGAGACGAGGTTTCGCTATGTTGACCAGGCTGGTCTTGAACTCCTGACCTCAGGTGATCTGCCCGCCTCAGCCTCCCAAAGAGCAAGACTCCGTTTCAAAAAACAAAAGAAAAGAAAAGAAAAAAAAATGGTGGACAGCCTAGATTATTTGGGGTGAGTGATACACATGCCTAGGCTCTGTTTGGACCCTTACTAAAAACTATACTGTCCCTTTCTTCAATAAAGAAGACATTTTGTTTCCTTAATACAAACTGGGGACCATATCTCCACCATTGCGACCCTCCCTAAGCAGATTCTGCTCGTATCCCTCCAGTTGCATTACCCCAAGATTCAGGACTTACTTCCAAAACAGGATCTCCTCAGTCATACCATTAATACTTCAGAAAACTCTCTATCCTGTTGAAGAACTATAGGGAGTCTCAGCCAGGTGCGATGGCTCACACCTGTAATCCCAGCACTTTGGGAGGCCGAGGTGAGTGGATCACTTGATCTCAGGAGTTCAAGACTAGCCTGGCCAGCATGGTAAAACCCTGTCTCTACTAAAAATACAAAAATTAGCTGGGCATGGTGGTGCATGCCTGTAATCCCAGCTACTCGGGTGGCTGAGGTGGAAGGATCACTTAAACCTGGGAGGCAGAGGTTGCAGTGAATGAGATTGCACCAGTGCACTCCAGCCGGGCGACAGAGCCAGGCTCTGTTTGAAAAAAAAAAAAAAAAGAAGAAATACAGGGAGTCTCTAACAGGGACACTTGAAACCTGCCTAGAACTCAGGATGCACAGCCACACAAGTTCTTTTTTTTTTTTTTTTTTTTTTTTTTTTTTTTT
Source organism: Trachypithecus francoisi (assembly GCF_009764315.1). Taxonomy (NCBI): domain Eukaryota; kingdom Metazoa; phylum Chordata; class Mammalia; order Primates; family Cercopithecidae; genus Trachypithecus; species Trachypithecus francoisi. The sequence goes on along the minus strand of NW_022680492.1, from coordinate 237,779 downwards.
TGAGACGGAGTCTCGCTCTGCCGCCCAGGCTGGAGTGCTGTGGCCGGATCTCAGCTCACTGCAAGCTCCGTCTCCCGGGTTACGCCATTCTCTGTCTCAGCCTCCCGAGCAGCTGGGACTACAGGCGCCCGCCACCTCGCCCGGCTAATTTTTTGTTTTTTTTAGTAGAGACGGGGTTTCACCGTGTTAGCCAGGATGGTCTCGATCTCCTGACCTCGTGATCCGCCCGTCTCGGCCTCCCAAAGTGCTGGGATTACAGGCTTGAGCCACCGCGCCCGGCCCAGCCACACAAGTTCTAAATCACAGCATGAGTCAGCCATTATGGTCAGGGACAGACACGGACTATGAGACAGACATTGTCTAGAAAAGGGTAAAAACTACCACTAACATGCCAGGGGACTGCCACAGTACATGTCTTTATCTCAGGAGACACCACCAGCCAAGATGACACCATGGCACAACATCAGTGCCAAGGACATGACCTACATATATACCCACAGAGAGCACTTTCCAAACCAGCTCATGGCTAGACCAGGGTTTATGGCCAACCTTCAGCTAGGCATACTGAGACAGCTGTCCCTCAAATACCTGCTCATGCTTCCACTAAGGGGGCAGGCTTTGTTGAGACAGGATATGGACATCTCCCTGCTCAACAAACCATGACACTGACTTGACACAGGCCTGCACACACACTGATCCCTAAACCAGTCCAGAGTGCATAACCATAACAAGATTAGGGATTCCCCAAGACAGACTTTGGCCATACACAGAGCCCAGTTTAGGACAAGACAGACTGGTCTTAGCTCAGTCTTGGGTCATTATGAGTACACCTGCCAAAAACAATGTGCCACAGCAGAGCTGAGACCAAACCTCTCTAGGGCAAGCCCTCCAGAACAGGGCCCAACATTCCAGGCATGGGTAATGTCAGCACTTTGGGAGACTCAGGCAGGAGGATTGCTTGAGCTCAAAAGTTTGAGACCAACCTCAAAGGCAACATAACGAGACATTGTCTCTACTAAAATTAAAAAATATATATATAGCCAGGCATGGTGGTACGCACCTGTAGTCTCAGCTACTTAAGGGAGTTGGTGGCTGAAGGAGGAGGATGACTTGAGCCTGGGAGATCGAGGCTATAATGAGCTCTGATGACACCACTGCAGTCCAGCCTGGGCAACAGAGAGAGACCTATCTTAATAATTAATTAAAAAAGAAAAAAAAAATCGCTGGGCGCGGTGGCTCACGACTGTAATCCCAGCACTTTGGGAGGCTGAGGTGGGCGGATCACGAGGTCAGGAGATCGAGACCATCCTGGCTAACACAGTGAAACCCCGTCTCTAAAAACTAAAACAAAAAAAAAAAAAAAAAAAATGAGCCAGTTGTGGTGAGGGGCGCTTATAGTCCCAGCTACTTGGGAGGCTGAGGCAGGAGAATGGCGTGAACCCAGAAGGCAGAGCTTGCAGTGAGCCGAGATCGTGCCACTGCACTTCAGCCTGGGCGACAAAGCAAGACTCCATCTCAAAAATAAAAAAAGAAAAAAGAAAAAAAAAGAAAAAGAGGGCCCAACCCATGTCACCTCCAGGCAGTCCCCCATTAGAACTGGATGCAGGCCCATAGTCCCACTGAGCTGCAACTCAGACCCAGGGCCCCTTCACTTCCTCCACTCTAAACAACAGAAGGGAGGAGACCCCTGCTTGAGACTGACACGCCCTCCAATGCCACAGAGGGTGACCAGCTGTCCCGGTTTGCCGGGACTGGCCTGATGTTAAACTGGAAAGTTTGGCTACTCAGGAAATCCCCTAGTACCAGCAAAGCCAAGACAGTCAGTCACCCTGAAGCCACTCCTCATCCCTGTGATGAAACGTGTGTCACCGGCTACTGCAGAGAGTGCTCCCCCTCTGCGTGCAAGGAGGGGCCTGGATCCCCTGTGTGTTCAGAAGCCATTGCTTGACCTGCAATTGTTGGGCCATCACTGCCTGTTCTGCTGCGCCGAGTGCTTCTCCCACAAGCCGCTGATGCAGCCTCCCTCTCTTCTGCCTGCTAAATTATCCTTACTAACAGAGGAACTCAAGGGCCCTTCATTCCTCTCATGATGGCTAAGTCTGCAGCAACACCTCTCTGCTGATTCAACACACATTTACTGAGCCTTTATGGGGTTTATTAGAGGCAGCCCTTGCTGCCACATTTTCAGAGCAAGCCTGGTTTGACAGCCCCTCCTGCCTTCTGCAAAGGCTTTTTCCACAGCAACGTCCAGGCCTGTGTCTCCTCTCCTGTCCATTCAAGGGAGCTCAGGAATCCCACGTGCAGGTCACAGCTGCTCCCTGAGCTTCCACACACGCAGGCTTCCAGCTCAAGAGGCACCCAGTTTTATGGAGCCTTGGCTCACAGCCGGGCACCATGCTCAGTGCTGGAGACCTGGAGGAGAGTGGCAGTGGTTTCCTGCCCATGAGGACCTTAGCTCTCAGAAGAGAGATAGGCGCCCGGGAACACACGGTCACACTGTGACAGAGAGGCAAGTCCAGGTGCTGTGGGTAGGACCATCCAAGGCTTCTTGAGGAGGGGACACCTGAGCAGAGACTCACAGGTCACCTGGGAGTTGTGTGAAGTAGCGGGGGAGGTCTTCAGGGGCCCAGAGAAGTGTCCATGGGAGCAGGGGAGGGGAACTTGCAGAGTGGGAGAGGCAGGTGCAGATTCCGGGGATCTGAGGGAAGAGAGCGTTTCATGGAGGAAGGTGGGGCCCACATGTCCCATCCCCATCAGGTCCAGTATGTGAGGGCTGGAAAAGCAGCCTTTGGTGCCGAGCAGCGGTCAATACAGAGGTCTTGCTCAAATGAGGATTTCTTGTATGGTGAGTGATGGTATAGTGAGTTTGCCTGGAGGCTATCACATTCTGTGTTGATCCTTGGTGTGTGAGTGTCTCCTCTGTGGAACAAGGGCTGCATTTGTGTGTGCTGGGGAGTGGATTGTGCATGGGCCTCATTCTTAGTGAGGGCCATCATGTAGCTGCTATGTTACAGCAAGTGTGTGTTTGTGTGTGTGTTTGTGTGGGTCTCAGGCCTGGCATTTCCATGATATGCTTGGTATGTATAGAGGCATAGATGCAACCTGAGTGGGAGACTGTGTCCTGGTGGTACCCGTATTGGCTCTGATGTATACCATGGTTCACTCTTATTTGAAGAGCCGTGGGGTGGGTACAGGGTTAAGCCAGGCCATGCGGTATCTGTTTGTGGTCTGAGTTATTCTGTGGGCATGAGCGTAGGTCTGTGTGGGGGGTCTGTCCCCTGTCTCACTGTGTGATGTGTATGTGTGAGTATGAAACTTATAGGAGTAGGTGCATAGGAGTTTGCTGGTATAGATACAGCTGCTTGTAGATATAAAGCCTCACCAGAGTGGTCCCTTGTCAGTGTGCTGAAGCCTGCTGTGCTTCAAGGGGTCTCTGTGAAGCAGTGAAGAGGTATATTTGATTTTTACATACTTTTTGGGGGAAAAAAACATTTTTTGAAATGGTAGAAGCACACAGTGTCTCTTTCTAGTTTTTTTTTTTTTTTTTTTTTTTATTTTTTTGTCTCAAACTTCTGGTCTCAAGTGATCCTCCCACTTCTGCCTCCCAAAGTGCTGCAATTACAGATGTGACCCACCAGGCCGAGTCTCTTTCTAGTTTTATTAATGAAACAAAAGTCACTCTTCCCACTCTGCATTGCTAGGACATGCATTTCTCCATGGCATGGGAGAAATCCATTGATAGCCAGTGGAAGCTAGAATGCTTGATTTTGTAGGACTCAAGAAAGGATTAGGGGAGCAAAGACTTATGATCCCATGGAGAGATTGCATACATCCTAAGGACAGAGTATGAGGACAGGTGTGGGAGAATGGCTTTTCAATGGGTAACAGCTTAAAGGGGAACTATTATCTGAGGAAGGAGAGAAGGGGAAAGTTAGAGAAGAGTTTCCCAAATGGTGTGCCTCTGCACACTGGTGTTCCCCCTATGGATTATAGGGGTCCCAAGGTATTGGCCTCCTCAGTCCTTAAGACTGCCCTGCAGGGTCTGATACGGCAGAGCCCCCACGCTGATTGTCTTTGGCTATGAGCTTTCTGTCCATTTATCACAGCGTGCCACAAAAGACCTATTTATTTTTATTTTTTATTTTTTTGAGACAGAGTTTCACTCTTGTTGCCCAGGCTGGAGTGCAATGGCCCGATCTCAGCTCACTGCAACCCCTGCCTCCCAGGTTCAAGCAATTCTCCTGCCTCAGCCTCCTGAGTAGCTGGGACTACAGGCATGCGCCACCATGCCTGGCTAATTTTTGTATTTTTAGTAGAGGCGGGTTTTGTCATGTTGGCCAGGCTGGTCTTGAACTCCTGACCTCAAGTGATCTGTCCGCCTCGGCCTCCCAAAGTGCTGGGATTACAGGCGTGAGCCACCATGCCCAGCCCAAAAGATCTATTTCTATGAATACTATGATAAGAAAACAACCTGGAAGCACCATATTAGGAAACAGGACATACCCAAGGCACCACTCCTGATCTTTCTACCAGCCCGAAAGCCTTAAGTCAAGAGCTGTTTAAGGTCTTCCACATCAGGTGAAGGCAGACCAGGTAATTCAGACCAACCTTATCTTTACTTTCTTTTCCTTTCTTTTTTTTTTTTTTTTTGAGACGGAGTCTCGCTCTGTCGCCCAGGCTGCAGTGCTGTGGTGCAATCTCGGCTCACAGCAAGCTCTGCCTCCCAGGTTCACACTATTCTCCTGCCTCAGCCTCTTGAGTAGCTGGGACTACAGGTGCCTGCCACCATGCCCAGCTAATTTTTTGTATTTTTAGTAGAGACGGGGTTTCACCATGTTAGCCAGGATGGTCTCGATCCCCTGACCTCATGATCCGCCCGCCTCAGCCTCCCAAAGTGCTGGGATTACAGGCGTGAGCCACCACACTTATCTTTTACTTTCTAAAGATAAGTAAAAAAATGATCAAAGCACATGAAAAGATGTTTAGAATCATCAAATAGCTACTAATGAGCAATGTGTTGGTTCAAGATCTAAGAGATAGATAATAAGAGGATATCACCAACTTTATGTCCTAAGCTAACATGTAAATAAAATGGATAAGTTCCTTGAAACACAATTTATCAAAATTGATACGGAAAAAATAGAAAACTCAAATAAAAGTAAAGCTCCAGATCTATAAGTCTTTACAGTTGAGTTCTACTAAACCATTGAAGAAGAAATAGTTCCAATCTTCTCCAGAGACTAGAAATAGATAGGCTATTCATCAACTCACTTTATGAGGTTACTATAATCTTGATACCAGAACCCACAGTTTGAAAAAGGGAACAGACATGTCAATTTCACTTATAGGTGCAAAAATCCTAAACCAAATTTTAGCAAACCAAGTCCAGTAATATATGGAAAGGATAATATATCCTGAATAAGTTGGGGTTATTCCCAGAAACGCCAGGATGGTTTATTATTAAGGACACATTGTTTTAATTGGTCATCTTAACATATTAAAAGACAAAATCATATGGTAATCTCAGAAGGTGAAAAAAAAAACCATACTTTCTACAATTCAATATCCCACTCATGATAAAACTAATGGCAAAATAGGGATATAAAGAAAAGTCCTTAATTGAATAAAGGTATTCAAATGACTTACAGCCATTATCATACTTTATCATACTTACAGCCATTATCATACATTATCATACAAAACAAAAGGTTTTTCCTTTGAGATCATGAACATGACAAAGATGCTCACTACAATCATTTTTCTTCAACATTGTAGCTGAGGTCTTTTTTTTTTTTTTTGAGACGGAGTCTCGCTCTGTCACCCAGGCTGGAGTGCTGTGGCCGGATCTCAGCTCACTGCAAGCTCCGCCTCCCAGGTTCACGCCATTCTCCTGCCTCAGCCTCCCGGGTAGCTGGGACTACAGGCGCCGCCACCTCGCCCGGCTCGTTTTTTGTAGTTTTTTTTTAGTAGAGACGGGGTTTCACCGTGTTAGCCAGGATGGTCTCGATCTCCTGACCTCGTGATCCGCCCGTCTCGGCCTCCCAAAGTGCTGGGATTACAGGCTTGAGCTACCGCGCCCGGCCATAGCTGAGGTCTTATGCAGTGTAGTAAGGGGAAAAATAGCATAAGGTTTTGCGAGGATAAGCCAGAATTTTTGTTATTTGCATATGACTGTGTATGTAAACATTCCAAAAGTATATACAGATCAATGATTATTATTATTATTTGTGATGGAGCCTTGCTCTGTCACTCATGCTAGAATGCAATGGCATGATCTTGGCTCACTGCAACCTCCACCTCCCAGGTTCAAGTGATTCTCCCATCTCAGCTTCCCGAGTAGCTGGGATTACAGGCACCTGCCATCATGCCCGCCTAATTTTTGTATTTTTGTAGAGACAGGGTTTCACCATGTTGAGCAGGCTGGTCTCAAACTCCCGACCTCAGGTGATCTGCCTGCCTTGGCCTCCCAAAGTGCTGGGATTATAGGTGTGAGCCACTGTGACCGGCCAGGTTTAGACTTTCCGGTCCAGTGCTGGCTCATGAGTAAGGCTTATGTAGTTTGGGCCTATCATGAGTAGGGACTACCCTTTGCTAAAGAGTTATATGGATATACACCTTAATCTAGACAGAAGAAGTGTCCAGTAAGATTTGGGCTTACTTGTAGTCCTGGATTGAGAGAAACTGTTTCATAGTTTTTGTTGTTGTTGTTGTTTGAGACAGCGTCTCGCTCTGTCACCCAGGCTGGAGTGTAGTGGTGCGATCTCGGCTCACTGTAACCTCTGACTCCCAGGTTCAAGCAATTCTCCTGCCTCAGCCTCCCGAGTATCTGGGATTACAGGCACGGGCCACTGCAATTAGCTAATTTATGTATTTTTAGTAGAGACAGGGTTTCACTGTGTTGGCCAGGCTGATCTCAAACACCTGACCTCAAGTGATCCTCCTACCTCAGCCTCCCAAAGTGCTGGGATTACAGGTGTGAGCCACTGCGCCCGGCCTGTTTCATGTTATGCTACTCTTTGTCTAATCAAAACTTGCTAAATGGCTAAGATGAGCAGAGCCTCTCTGCTGAACTGCATTGGATATGTAACAAGAACAAAAAATAAACCTTTGTAGTTTTAAGCCATTAAGATTTTTTTTTTTTTGAAACACAGTCTTGCTCTGTCACCCAGGCTGCAGTGCAGTGGCATGATCTTGGCTTACTGCAGCATTGACCTCCCAGACTCAAGGGATCCTCCCACCTCAGCCTCCCAAGTAGCTGGAACTACAGGTGTGCACCACCACGCCCAGCTAGTTTTTGTATTTTTTGTAGAGACAGGGTTTTGCCATGTTGCCCAGGCTGGTCTCGAACTCCTGGGTTCAATTGATCCTCTGGCCTCAGCCTCCCAAAGTGCTGGGATTACAAACATGAGCCACCATGCCTGGTCACCACTAAGATTTTTCAAACTTGGTATAATCTAGCCTAACCTGATTGATACATCAGCTCTCACCATACAAGACATTCTATGTTCAAAACTAATCCGATAGGTGATGCCCCCATTCTTCCATTGCTATAGTAATACTGGACACAGGGTAATTTATACAGAAACGACGTTTAATTGGTTCATGGTTCTGCAGGTTGTATAGGAAGCACAGCAGCTTCTGCCTCTGTAGAGGCCTCAGGAAACTTATAATCATGTTGGATGGCAAAGCAGGAGCAGGCACGTCTTACATGGCTGGAGCAGGAGGAAGAAAGAGATGGGAAAGGAGCTACACACTTTTAAACAACCAGATCTCGAGAGAACTCTATCACGAGAACAGCTAAAGGGGGATGGTGCTAAACCATTAGAAACTGTCCCCATGATCCAATTACCTCCCACCAGGCCCCACCTCCAGCACTGGGGATTACTTTTCAACACGAGATTTGGGTGGGGACACAGATCCAAACTACATCACCTACCTAAAGGTAAGTGTATGGATTCAGACTACAGCACATTCTCATATCATCACTCAGCTTAGTGTGAAACAGCTATCAATATAATGAGTTCCTGTATCCATGCCATAGTTCAGAAAATCATGACAAGATATAATTCTAGGTTTGTATATAATGAACTGTGAAGGGTCTATATCAACACTCTAAAAATGATCTGTTTAGTGCAGACTGTATCATGTGTAGTGAAAGGGTAGGATGAATATAGGTCTTTGGTTTTTACGTATTATCTTCTGATTTGCCAAATAGTGGCATGTTTATGTATCGTGATCTATGAAGATCCTGTTTCAAAGTCTATTGAGTAATGAATTGGGGATATCTATATGACCACTATTTTTGGGGATGCTGTCTTCATTTTGGCTGAATATAGGTAGAGGATTAGGCCTATATTTGGATAGGTAGCTGCATGGCCATATTCTTGGAGAGGACTGTCTGATAGTTGCTGAGCAGCAGGATTACTAGCTCAGATGCCAGCAGGTAAATGAACAAATACTGTAGGCTGAGTATCTACACATTTAATTGCAGAGGAATGTTAAGTACTTTCACAAAGAAATTAGCACTGCCCCATTTTTCCCGAAACACTCACCCCTCATGGAAACGGGTTCAGAAAACAACCTGTAATATGAGAGAAAAATAAACAGTATAGGCTGGATGTGGTGGCTCACACCTATAACCCCAGCACTTTGGGAGGCTGAGGCGGGTGGGTCACCTGAGGTCGGTAGTTCAAGACAAGCCTGACCAACATGGAGAAACCCTTCTCTACTAAAAATAAAAAATTAGCTGGGAGTGGTGGTGCATGCCTGTAATCCCAGCTACTCAGGAGGCTGAGGCAGGAGAATCGCTTGAACCTGGGAAGCAGAGGTTGCAGTGAGCCGAGATCATGCGACTGCACTCTAGCCTGGGCAACAGAGCAAGACTCCATCTCACAAAAGACATAAAACAGTATTTATTATTATTATTATTATTATTTTTAGTAAAGATGGTAGAGATGGGGTTTCACCATGTTGGCCAGGCTGGCCTTGAACTCCTGACTTCAAGTGGTCCACCCACCTCAGCCTCCCAAAGGGCTGGGATTACAGGCGTGAGCCACCACGCCTGGCCTCTTTTTAAAAAATTATTATTATTATTATTTATTTTATTTTTATATTTTATTTTATTTTATTTTTTTGAGATGGAGTCTTGCTCTATCAATGAGGCTGGAGTGCAGGGGTGCGATCTCGACTCACTGAAAGCTCCACCTCCCGGGTTCACGCCATTCTCCTGCCTCAGCCTCCCAAGTAGCTGGGACTACAGGCACCCACCACCACACCTGGCTAATGTTTTGTAGTTTTAGTAGAGACCGTGTTAGTCAGGATGGTCTCAATCTCCTGACCTCATGATAGTGATCTTCCCACCTCAGTCTCTCTAGTAACTGGGACTACAGGTGCACACCACCACACCTAACTAATGTTTAAATTTTTTGTAGAAACGTGGTCTTGCTATATTTCCCAGGCTGGTCTTGAACCCTTGGGCTCAAGCAAATCTCCTACCTCTGCCTCCCAAAGCACTGGTGGCATGGGCCACTGTGCCCTGCCATAAATATTCTGATTTTTAAATCTTGGTTCAATTCGAAAAGGGGCTGTGTGTGGTGGTATACTCCTGTAATCCCAGCACTTTGGGAGGTTGAGGCAGAAGGATCACTTGAGCCTGGGAGTTCAAGACCAGTCTGGGCAACATAGCAAGACCCTGTCTCTACAAAAAAATTATTAAGAGAAAAGAAACATTGTGTATGGAGAAAAGTGTGCAATGTGTATCAAGAATCCACTCAAGGATACCACTTTGCCATTCCTGATATAGATGCTGAGTGGTGTCTATCTCCTGTCGAACTGTGTTAGGGGTCTGGACCTTGGCTGATTTGCTAGTGTCTGCTCAGAGGATTGTCTGCTTAGTAATTTGGGGAGCATATGTCTGTATGAGGATCCTCAACCAGACAGAGGGTAATTTCCCACCTTGCTGGCTCCTATTGTTAAGGACTGTGAACTGTGTGAGGGCTCCTTTGTGTTGGACCAAGACATGGTATGTGAAGGAATCCTGAACTGAGCAGGACCATGCATGGGATGATGGGCTGTGCTATGTCTCTGGGCTCTGTATCCTGATAGTGATGGTTTGGAAGGGGGAAAAAAAAAATCTGTCAAGAAAATGGGGTTGCTCAAAATAAGTTTGATGAAATAACTTAAAAATATTGCTGACTGGATGTGGTGGCTCACGCCTGTAATCCCAGTGCTTTGGGAGGCCAAGGCGGGCAGATCATGAGGTCAGGATCGAGACCATCCTGGCTAGCATGGTGAAACCCTCTCTCTACTAAAAATACAAAAATTAGCCAGGCGTGGTGGCGGGTGCCTGTAGTCCCAGCTACTCGGGAGGCTGAGGCAAAAGAATGGCATGAACCCAGGAGGTGGAGCTTGCAGTGAGCCAAGATCGTGCCAGTGCACTGCAGCCTGGGCAATAGAGCGAGATCCTGTTTCAAAAAAAAAAAAAATACATATTCCTGCAAAATGCTAGGCATGGTGGCTCATGCCTGTAATCCCAGCACTTGGGAGGCTGAGGCGGGTGGATCACCTGAGGTCAGGAGTTTGAGACCAGCCTGGCCAATATGGTGAAACCCTGTCTCTACTAAAAATACAAAAATTAGCTGGGTGTGGTGGCAGACACCTGTAATCCCAGCTACTCGGGAGGCTGAAGCACGAGAATCACTTTAACTCGGAAGGCAGAGGTTGCAGTGAGCCAAGATTGCACCACCACACTCCAGCCTGGGCAACAGAGTGAGATTCCATCTCAAAAAACATATATATATGTGTATATATATACATGTAAATATCTGCAAAAACCCTGATATGATATTTAACAATAACAACAACAAAAATTGTGCATTAACCATGGCCAAGTGGAATTCATTCCAGAAATGTAAGAGATGGTTCAGTATGATGAACTATATTAATTTTATAGTATTATTATATTAATAGACAAAAGGTAGAAAAACCACATGATCCTCTTGATATATGCCAAAAAAGGCATCTGATAAGTTCAATGTTTATTTATGATAATAGTTTTAAAAACCTTAGTAAAACAGGCTCAGATGGATTTGTGTTAACATGATAAAAAAAGACTAAACAAAAGCCAATGTCGTCTTTTAGTATAAATTTTTTTCTGAACAACCTCCTGTCTGCTCTTCCATGGCTTGAGTAGCAAGCAACTGAGTAAGCCCTAAAGCAAACAGTTACTATTTAGAATTTAAACAAAAATCTTGGTCGGGCGCGGTGGCTCATGCCTGTAATCCCAGCACTTTGGGATGCCCAAGCAGGCAGATCACCTAGAGATCAGGGGTTTGAGACCAGCCTGGCCAATGTGGTGAAACCCCATCTCTACTAAAAATGCAAAAATTAGCTGGGCATGGTGGTGGAAAAAAAAATTAGCCGGGTAGCAGGGTGTGCCTGTAGTCCCAGCTACTCAGGAGGCCGAGGCAGGAGAATGGCTTGAACCCGGGAGATGGAGGTAGCAGTGAGCCAAGATTGCGTCACTGCACTCCAGCCTGGATGACAGAGTGAGACTCCGTCTCAAAAAAGGAGAGAAACCACAAGGATCAGAGCATGAACAGCTTACATGATGCCATCACTAGGATAGATGAGGTGGTCGATACTAGCATAGCTAAGGGTCTCAGCTCTTAGCCCTCATCTCTCTCTCTCTCTCTTCTTTCTTTCTTTCTGTTTCCTTCTTTCTTTCTCTTTCTTTTCTTTCTTTCTCTTTCCTCTTCCTCTTCCTCTTCCCCTTCCTTCCTTCCTTCCTTCCTTCCTTCCTTCCTTCCTTCCTTCCTTCCTTTCTTCCTTCTTTCTTGACAGAGTTTCACTCTTGTCACCCAGGTTGGAGTGCAATGCCACGATCTCAGCTCACTGCAACCTCCACCTCCCGGGTTCAAGCCATTTTCCTGCCTCAGCCTCCTGAGTAGCTGGGATTACAGGCACCTGCCACCACACCTGACTAATTTTTTTGTATTTTTAGTAGAGACGGGGTTTCATCATGTTGACCAGGCTGGTCTCGAACTCCTGACTGCAGGTGATCCACCCACCTCGCCTTCCAAAGTGCTGGGATTACAGGCGTGAGCCACTGCGCCCGGCCAGCCCTCATTTTTCTTACCTAGGTTTTTACTATTTGGTTTCCTAATTTTTAATTTTTTTAATTAATTTTTTAAAGAGATGGAGGTCTTGCTACATTGCCCAGGCTGGTCTTGAACACTTGGGCTCAGGCTTCAGTGATCCTCTGGCCTCGGACTCCAAAAGTGCTGGAATTGTGGGCGTGATCCGCTGTGCCAGGCTGGTTTGCTTGTTTAAAAGACATGCTTTAACTTTCACCTTTTACCTGTGCTTAATCATTGAGCTTATTCTTCTACATTTCTTCTTTGCTCCCATTTTTAATTGTATTTCTACTTTGCCAGAGAACATTCATCAGCACTTATTCTTACATTTGTTTTAGTCTTAGATTTATATAATTGAACGTGTTCAATTCTTAAGATCTGTTTTTTTTTGGCTAAAATTTTTCAAACATCTTTTAGTTGCATGAAACTTGACTCCTAGTAGAATCCTCAGAAAGAGACCTTGAATACAAAATTACTTGAGTTCTTGAAAGTTAAAGATGGAATCTTTGGCTCACACTTTTTTTCTTTTTTTTTTCTCTGATATGTTTGAGTCTTCTGAAACTCAGACTTTTTAAAAACTTGAGTTTCTTCAAGAGATTTCTTCACTGTTATCTTACTTTCTATAATTCTGTCAAGTACTTTGATGCCAACTGATTTTCTTTTCCTGTAGGTCACTTGAGTGTTTTTTGTTTATTTTGCCTATAGAGTCAAAGGATTTTTTTTTCTAATCACTATTGTCTGTTTTACTGAGCTATGTTTCAGAGTCCTTAAGTACACAATGGAATCTTTAAATATGTAGAAGTGGATGTTGCTTTATTTCTAGAAAGTTTTGTTTAAGTTATAATTTTAAATATTATAACAGTTCTGTTCCATTGTTTGTTTTGTTTTTGTTTTTGTTTTTGAGACAGAGTCTTACTCTATTGCCCAGGCTGGAGTGCAGTGGCATGATCTCAGCTCACTGAAACTTCCATCCGTTGGGTTCAAGCGATTCTCCTGCCTCAGCCTCCCAGGTAGCTGGGATTACAGGTAGGTGCCATCACGCCCAGCTAATTTTGTAGTTTTTTTTTTTTTTTTTTTTTTTTTAAGTAGAGATGGGGTTTCTCCATGTTGGTCAGGCTGGTCTTGAACTCCTGACCTCAGGTGATCTGCCGCCTTGGCCTCCCAAAGTGCTGGGGTTACAGGCGTGAGCCACTGTCCGGCCGTTTTTTTTTTCTTAAGAGCTTTCAGGCTGGGCTCGGTGACTCACGCCTGTAATCCCATCTCTACTAAAAATACAAAAATTAGGTGGGCGTGGTGGCGTGCGCCTGTAATCCTAGCTACTCCGGAGGGTGAGGCAGGAGAATCGCTTGAACCTGGGAGGTGGAGGTTTCAGTGAGCCGAGATCACACCACTGCAATCCGGCCTGGCGACCAAGCGAGACTGTCAGTTTGCTCTTTGCCCCTTTAATTTGTTTGGTTGTCTTGGTTCTTTTTTATTCACATTCTTTCTTTCCTTTTATGGCATTTTTCAATGATACCAATTCTCCCTTGGGCACCTCGTAATTTAGTTTTCTCTTCTGAGATGATTTTGTCTTTTTCTGCAATTTCTTTCCTGAGTTCAGTCAGCACGCTGCATGTTCCTGTTGTTTGTTTCTAGTGTGTGTGTGTGGTGTGTGTGTGTGTGTGTGTGTGTGTGTTTTGAGACAAGAGTCTGGCTCTCTCGCCCAGGCTGGAGTGCAGTGGTGCAATCTTGGCTCACTGCAGCCTCCACTTCCCAGGCTCAAGCAATTCTCCTGCCTCAGCCTCCTGAGTAGCTGGGATTACAGGTGCACGCCACCACACCTGGCTAATTTTTGTATTTTTAGTAGAGCTAGGGTTTTACCATGTTGGTCAGGCTGGTCTAGAACTACGGGGCTCAAATGATCCACCCGCCTCAGCATCCCAAAGTGCTAGGATCATAGGTGTGAGCCGCTGTGCCCAGCCTTAAATTTTTGATTCACAGTAGTCGTTCATATCTGCAATTGCATGTTTAATTATATTTAAGTTTTTCTCTCCTTTACTATTCTTTTCTCTTTTTTTTTTTTTTTTTTTGAGGGTATTTATTTTCATCAGCTGAAAGTTTTGGTTCTTGCTTTTTTACCCCCTTATAGTAACTCTGTGAAGATAATCATTTTCTGATTATTGTAAAGTATACTGGATTTTCCTGATTCGTTGATAACGTTTTGATTAATTCTATGGGAAGAAAAGGATTCAGATACCTTATTTGGTTTATTGGCTCAAGAGCACCCTCTTCTGTTGATACAATAAAGTATAGTGGCTTTAATAAATGATACTTTTGGAGGAAGGATCTTTTGATATTCTGAATGCTATTCCTCCAATGACTACTTCTTCATGTCTTGCCTTCACAAGACTATTGTCTCTCGTACTGTGCAATTTTTAGGCTCCTTCCTTTTTTTTTTTGAGACGGAGTCTCGCTCTGTCGCCCAGGCTGGAGTGCAGTGGCCGGATCTCAGCTCACTGAAAGCTCCGCCTCCCGGGTTTACGCCATTCTCCGCCTCAGCCTCCCGAGTAGCTGGGACTACAGGCGCCCGCCACTCGCCCGGCTAGTTTTTTGTATTTTTTTAGTAGAGACGGGGTTTCACCGTGTTAGCCAGGATGGTCTCGATCTCCTGACCTCGTGATCCGCCCGCCTCGGCCTCCCAAAGTGCTGGGATTACAGGCTTGAGCCACCGCGCCCGGCCTTTTTTTTTTTTTTTTTTAACACATCTTTCTTTTTTTTTCTTTTTCTTTTTTTTTTTTTTGAGATGGAGTCTTGCTCTGTTGCCCAGGCTGGAGTACAGTGGCACAATTATGCCTCACTGCAACCTCTGCCTCCCAGGTTCAAGTGATTCTCCTGCCTCAGCCTCCCGAGCATCTAGGACTACAGGCATGCACCACCAGGCTCAGTTAATTTTTGTATTTTTAGTAGAGACAGGGTTTTACCATGTTGTCCAGGCTGGTCTTGAACTCTTGACCTCAGGTAATCCACCCACCTCGGACTCATGAAGTGCTGGGATTACAGGAGTGAGCCACTATACCCGGCCAACACATCTTTCAAATACCACCCTTCCGGTCGGGCGGAAGGGTCACAATTTCTGCTTCGCATTTCAAATAAATGGATTATAATATGTGGTTTTTTGTGAGTGATTCCTTCACTTAGCATAATTTCTTTGAGATTCATCCACGTTGTAGCATGTATCAGTACTTCATTCCTTTTTATGGCCAAATAATATTCCATTTAATGGAATAAGTGGAATATTTGGTATAAATATACCACATTTTGTTTATTCATTCATTAGTTGATGGACATGTAGATTGTTTCCATTTTTTCCAAAGTAGCTAGATTATTTCACATTCTCACCAACAATGTGTAAGGGTTCCCATTTCTCCACATTGTCAGCAACACTTGTTATTGTCTTTTTTGGGCGAAGAAAATCACCTTATTCTAATTAACTCACAAACGAAACAACAACAAAAAAATCACAACAGCTGGTTTAAGGAGGCCACACAAACATTTGACAAGCCCCAAATTCTGTACTATCTTAATGAAATTCTACCAAATAAGAACACCCTCTTCCATTGCAATTCTGAAGCAAGAAAGTAATGAATGACAGAGGATTGGTTTAACTGATGGTTTTACACTTTATACCTTCACTATTAAATATATATATATGTGTATATATATGTGTGTGTGTGTATATGTGTGTGTATATATATGTATTTTTTTTTTTTTTGAGACGGAATTTTGCTCTTGTTGCCCAAGCTGGAGTGCAGTGGTGCGATCTCGGTTCACTACAACCTGCGGCTCCTGGGTTCAAGTGATTCTCTTACCTCAGTCTCCTGAGTAGCTGGGATTACAGGCATGTACCACCAGGCTAATTTTTAGTTTTTTTTTTTTTTTTTTTTTTTAGTAGAGACAGGTTTCTCCATGTTGGTTAGGCTGGTCTCGCACTCCTGACCTCAGGTGATCCACCTGCCTTGGCCTCCCAAAGTGCTGGGATTACAGGCGTGAGCCACCACGCCCGACTATCAATTATATTTTTACGCTAAATTAACTTAGTTATGAGAGCTGATTTTCCATTTCTTCAATTTGAACTTCTTGATTAGATAAATCCATTTGCAAGTCTGCACTGCTTCAACACCTCATGGAAACCCTCACAGAACTTGTCTCCCTAATTCTGGGCACATTCCAAAAACCATTTTATCTCATACAAGCAAGGTTACTGCTGCTGGGCCGGCTGGGTTCCCTGAGGCTCCTGGTAAGTGATGTCACCACTTGTGGGCTCAGCATTATTTACTCCACTGAAGCTCCCATTGATGGCATGACCCAGTGTGTGCCCCATAGCAGAGTCCACAGCCATGCTTGCTCCAGTGATTGCCACCTGGGCCATCACACCTTGCTGCCGGGGAGTGCAGCAGCAGGAGAGCCCAGCTGCAGAGGGTGGGGCTGATGCTGGTGGCTGACCTGCTGTGCTGGACTGGGTGTAGTTCTTTTTTTTTTTTTTTTTTTTTTGAGACGGAGTCTCGCCCTGTCGCCCAGGCTGGGGTACAGTGGCGCGATCTGAGCTCACTGCAAGCTCCGCCTCCCGGGTTTACGCCATTCTCCTGCCTCAGCCTCCCGAGTAACTGGGACTACAGGCGCCCGCCACATCGCCCGGCTAGTTTTTTTGTATTTTTTTTTAGTAGAGACAGAGTTTCACCGTGTTAGCCAGGATGGTCTCGATCTCCTGACCTCGTGATCCGCCCGTCTCGGCCTCCCAAAGTGCTGGGATTACAGGCTTGAGCCACCGCGCCCGGCCTGGGTGTAGTTCTTATCTGAGGTGCTCAGCTGGCCAGAGGGGCCACGTGGGAGGTGCAGCTTCAGCTTCCACGTGAAGTTGCCAATGTGGAGCGGCTCAGCGTCTAGACTTGTGAAACTCTATCTTTTTAAAATTATGGCTATTCTTCTGCATGTAAAATAGTATCTCGTGGTTTTGGTTTGCATTTCGTTAATGATTAGTGATGTTAAACACCTTTATCTTATTTATTTATTTATTTTCGAGACGGAGTTTTGCTCTGTCACCCAGGCTGGAGTGCAATGGCTCAATCTCGGCTCACTGCAACGTCGGCCTCCCAAGTTCAAGCGATTCTCCTGCCTCAAGTAGCTGGGATTACAGGTGCCCGCCACCATGCCAGGCTAATTTTTGTAGTTTTTGGTAGAGACGGGGTATTGCCATGTTGGCCAGGCTGGTTTTGAACTCCTGACCTCAGGTGATCTGCCCGCCTCGGCCTCCCAAAGTGCTGGGATTACAGGTGTGAGCAACTGTGCCCAGCCTTATTTTTTGTTTTTATATGGAGATAGGGTCTCACTATGTTGCCCAGGCTGGTCGTGAACTCCTGGGCTCAAGATATCCTCCCACCTTGGCAGCGCAAAGTGCTGGGATTATAGGTATGAGTCACCACATCTGGCCCTGAACATCTTTAAACGTCTTTATCGGCCATTTGTATATCTTCTTTGAAGAATGTCTACTTAAGCCCTTTGCCGCCCAGCCCCCGGCCAACTTTTTTTTTTTTTTTTGGGTAGGAGTCTCACTCTGTCCCCCAGGCTGGAGTGCAACGGGGCGATCTCAGCTTACTGCAACCTCTGCCTCCCAGGTTCAAGCAATTCTCCTGCCTCAGCCTCCCGAGTAGCTGGGATTACAGGCACTGCCACCATGTCTGGCTAATCTTTGTATTTTTAGCAGAGACGGGGTTTCACCATGTTGGCCAGGCTGGTCCGTTTGGCCAGGCTTGTCTCAAACTCCTGACCTCCTGATCTGCCTGCCTTGGCCTCCCAAAGTGCTGACATTACAGGCATGAGCCACCGTGCCCGGCCCCTTTGCCCCTTTTTAAAAATTGGACTTTTTAATTTTTTTGGCTGGGCGTGGTGGCTCACGCCTATAATCCCAGCACTTTGGGAGGCCGAGGTGGATGGATCAAGAGGTCAGGAGATCAAGACCATCCTGGCTAACACGGTGAAACCCCATCTCCATTAAGAAATAGAAAAAATTAGCTGGGAATGGTGGCGGGTGCCTGTAGTCCCAGCTACTTGGGCGGCTGAGGCAGGAGAATGGAGTGAACTTGGGAGGCGGAGCTTGCAGTGAGCCGAGATGGTGCCACTGCACTCCAGCCTGGGTGACAAAGCCAGCCTCCATCTCGGAAAAAAAAAAAGAAAAAAAGAAAAAAGAATTGGGCTTTTTTAAAAAAAAGATTATTGAATGTTAAGATTATACGTTCTAGATAAAAGTCCCTTGTCAGATATATGGTTTGCAAATATTTTCTCCCATTCTGTAGGTTGTCTTTTTACTTTCTTGATGGTGACTTATGGTGTACAAAAATTTTAAATTTTGATGAAGCCCAATTTATCTATTTTCTTCTTTTGTCATTTGTGTTTTTGATGCTGTCTAAGAACTATTGCCTATCCCAGGATAAAAAGTATTTACTTCTATAATTTATTTTTGAATGCTAATTTTATATCCAGCAATTTGCTAAATTCTCTAATTATAATAATTTACTGTACTTTTCTTTTTTTTCTTTCTTTTTCTTTTCTTTTCTTTTTTTTCGAGATGAAGTTTCACGCTTGTTGCCCAGGCTGTAGTGCAATGGCATGATCTCAGCTCACTGCAACCTCCACCTCTCAGGTTCAAACGATTCTCCTGCCTCAGCCTCCCAAGTAGCTGGGATTACGGGTATCCGCCACCACGTCCAGCTAAGTTTTGTATTTTTAGTAGAGACAGGGTTTCACCATATTGGCCAGGCTGGTCTCGAACTCGACCTCGTGATCTGCCCACCGCAGCCTTCCAAAGTGTTGGGATTTCATGCGTGAGCCACCGCACCTGGCCACTGGTTATCTTTAGTTATATGTTGGATATCCTATTTGAATTATTATTATTATTATTCTTTTTGAGATGGAGTCTTGCTCTTGTCACCCAGGCTGGAGTGCAGTGGCGCGATCTTGACTCACTGCAACAGGGTTCAAGCAATTCTCCTGCCTCAGCTTCCCGAATAGCTGGGATTACAGCTGGGATTACAGGTGCCTGCCACCACGCCCAGCTAATTTTTGTATTTTTCGTAGAGATGGGGTGTCACCAGGTTGGCCCAGCTGGTCTCGAACTCCTGACCTCCAGTGACCCACCCACCTTGGCCTTCCAAAGTGCTGGGATTACAGGCATAAGCCACTGTGCCCGGCCCTGAAGAATTATTTACAGAAATAATTTGAGACTTGGAATAATATTATCTTTTCCCAGAAAGGATTTTTTTTTTTTTTTATTATACTTTAAGTTCTAGGGTACATGTGCATGACGTTTATATCATGTATAACTCCCAATGCAATCCCTCCCTCCTCCCCCCTCCCCATGATAGGCCCCAGTGTGTGATGTTCCCCTTCCCGAGTCCAAGTGATCTCATTGTTCAGTTCCCACCTATGAGTGAGAACATGCGGTGTTTGGTTTTCTCTTCTTGTGATAGTTTGCTAAGAATGATGGTTTCCAGCTGCATCCATGTCCCTACAAAGGACGCAAACTCATCCTTTTTGATGGCTGCATAGTATTCCATGGTGTATATGTGCCACATTTTCTTAATCCAGTCTGTCACAGATGGACATTTGGGTTGATTCCAAGTCTTTGCTATTGTGAATAGTGCCGCAATAAACAAACGTGTGCATGTGTCTTTGTAGTAGAGTAATTTATAATCCAGAAAGGATTTTTTTTTGTTCCTTACCAAGTGCCTGGGGCACTAATAGTATGGGAAAACTATGGGATTACCTTATTCCAAGTTTAAATCTTGATATTTTGTGGGCCATTCAAATGATAAATCTGGTCTATGGAGGTCATGAAGGCGAATTTACTTCTGGTTCGTCCTTACTCCTAGGGTGTAGCTATCTAGTTTCCAAACCCAAGGCAAGGAACAGTGCACCTTAGATTCCACCTTTTGCCCCCAGCCCCATAAACCAACAAATGAGCAGCTCAGCTTCTTACATACCTCTTTGGAATGGTCAAACACCTTAAGGTTAAAAGCTATCCCTGCATGCTATGCTGACCTCTCTGGGTTTCTGGCCTCTCAAAGCTTGCCTTAGTCATGACTCACCATCTGAAAGCATTAGTGATCTGGAAACAAAGCTTGAGGATTTTTCTGTTTCCATATTCCAGAGCGTAATCCTTTGAGTTCTCTCTGCACAAGAGAGTGTAATTTGCGCTAGGAGTCCCCTTTGGCTGGTGCACAGCTTCAGCTGCTTTCTTCAGTTTCCAGTGTCCACCCCACAGCACTGCTTGCCTATCAGTTGTTTCTTGGGGTAGGCAAATGACACTAGGGCAAAGACTACAACAGAATCCTAGTTGAGTGTGTGTGAGAGAGAGAGAGAGAGACACACACACACACACACAGAGATATTACCCACAGTCCAGGGTCTACTTTCCTGGCAGCTGCAGGTCACTAACTCATTGCCTCGTGTGTCCCTCTCACTTAAGGAACACCTCTTGTTTGGTAAATGCCTCTGGATGGAAGAGGTCCTGGCTCACTTCTTTCTGTTCTGAGCACAAATTAGTCTCACCACCACCCTGGCCCAAGCTACCATCATATGTATCTCCTGGATTTAACTGAGTTCCCAACTTCCACCTTTGCCATTCTATTCTCCTCATAGAAGTGACAGTGATCCTTTAAAAGAATAAATCAGACATGTCGCTTCTTAGTTTAAAACCTCTCAGTGCCTTTTAAACCCACTCAGAATAAAATCCAAAATCGTTCCATGACCTACAAGGACTTATATAACCTGGTCCCTGGTTAGCACTCAGATCTTATCACCTGTACTTCAGTCACACTAGCTTCCTGCTGTTCCTCAAACAAGCCAGTCATACTTGAGCCTTAGGGCTTTGTACTTACTGCCTGCAATGCTCTTCACCTTGATATCCTCATGACTGATTCATTCACCTCCTTTAAGTTTCTGCTCAAGTTTTACCTATCAGAAAAGCCTTCCCTGATCAGCCTATGTAAAATAGCATTCCTTTCCTTTTATTCTTTATGCTCTTACCCAGGTTTATTTTCCTTATAACACTTGTCACCAATTGTCATATTATATTTGTTTTTATTTTATTTTATTTTATTTTGAGACAGAGTCTCACTCTGTTGCTGAGGCTGGAGTGCAGTGGTGCGATCTCAGCTGACTGCAACCTCTGCCTCATGGGTTCAAGTGATTCTCCTGCCTCAGCCTCCTGAGTAGCTGGGACTACAGGCGTGCACCACCATGCCAGGCTAATTTTTGTATTTTTAGTAGAAACGGGGTTTCACTATGTTGGTCAGGCTGGTCTCAAACTCCTAGCCTCGTGATCTGCCCACCTCAGCCTCCCAAAGTCCTAGGATTATAGGCATGAGCCACCGCGCCCGGCTATTTGTTTTGAAAAATGTTGTCTCCCTCCCCAGCTAGATTGTAAATTCCATGAAAACAGGGACATATTCTTGTATGTCCAGCATACAAGAATAAACAGTGCCTTGCACATTATAGGTGACTCATAAATACGATATAATGAAGAAATTGTATAACACCTATATAAAGGAGACTAAAATTAATCCAGAGGGACAGCAAAGGATTGAATTTTGCAAAAGTAGTAATTATTCCCAAATTAATTTTAAATTTATCACCATTCTGATTTTAAAACTCCACAGTACTTTTTGGATAGCTGACAAAATCATCTTAAAGATTCATCTGAGTGGAAATATGCAAGAATGTCTAGGAATTTGTAAAAATAAGTTTAATAGAGAAAAATCCAGCTCTACTAGATATTAAAACTTATTGTAAGGTGACAATTTTATTTTATTTATTTTTTCCAGATGTTTCTGAAACAAATTTATTTAAATAAGGGTTTAAATACATTATGGCTGGGTGGTGGCTCTCACCTGTAACCCCAGCACTTTGGAGTGCTGAGGTGGGAGGCTCATTTGAACCCAGGAGTTTTAGACCAGCCCGAGCAACATAGCGAGACCTCGTCTAGAAATAAATAAATGAACAAACAAGCAAATAACACACAACATTAAAGTCAAAAAAACCCAAAAACCAGTTTGTTACTGCACATGGCATTGGGCAGCTGCTGCTAATCTAAGTTGAAAGCTCTGTAGCTAGCTAGCTACATGACTGATTCATCAGTTTGAGATTTGTTCTCCCGTCAAAAGTTTAAGTCTGATGGGAGGTTGGCCTCACATTCCGGTGTCTGGACATCCCTTAGCTAGGATATGTCTGGTCAAAAAGATCTTTGTGGGCTGGGCGCGGTGGCTCACGCCTGGAATCCCAGCACTTTGGGAGGCCGAGGCGGGTGGCTCACGAGGTCAGGAGATCGAGACCATCCTGGCTAACACAGTGAAACCCCGTCTCTACTAAAAATACAAAAAAAATTGCCGGCCGTGGTGGCCGGCACCTGTAGTCCCAGCTACTCGGGAGGCTGAGGCAGGAGAATGGCGGCAACCCGGGAGGCGGAGCTTGCAGTGAGCCGAGATTGTGCCACTGCAGTCAGCCTGGGCGACAGAGCAAGACTCCGTCTCAAAAATAAAAATAAAAATAAAAATAAATAAATAAATAAATAAATAAATAAATAAATCTTTGTGGCAAGCCGGATATCCTGTCACCTCACCAAAGGGTTAGGTTGGAGACATCAGGGGATCTTTCTTTTACCACCAAAGGCTCCCTCTAGTGGTACTGCTGCTGTTGCTCTCAGCAGGTGGTGACATTCTCTTAGGGCAGGGAACTGCAGAGAGGGAGCTGAGGAGCTTCCAGTCAGACACAGCCTAGTCGTCTGTGATCTTAGGACTCTGGGCTTGGGTGAAACATCACGTTATTGCTTTGTTTCAGGCTTGATACTACCAGGTGCCTACTCCTTGACCTCTGTTTAAATGAGGAACTTCAAGAATAGACAATTTCACGCGCGTCCGTGTGAAGAGACCACCAAACAGGCTTTGTGCGAGCAATAAAGCTTTTTAATCACCTGGGTGCAGGCGGGCTGAGTCCGAAAAGAGAGTCAGCGAAGGGAGATAGGGGTGGGGCCGTTTTATGGGATTTGGGTAGGTAGTGGAAAATTACAGTCAAAGGGGTTGTTCTCTGGTGGGCAGGGGCCGGGGACACAAGGTGCTTAGTAGGGGGAGCTTTTTTTTTTTTTTGAGACGGAGTCTCGTTCTGTCGCCCAGGCTGGAGTGCAGTGGCGCGATCTCGGCTCACTGCAAGCTCCGCCTCCCGAGTTCACGCCATTCTCCTGCCTCAGCCTCCCGAGTAGCTGGGACTATAGGCGCCCGCCACCACGCCTGGCTACTTTTTTGTATTTTTAGTAGAGACGGGGTTTCACCGTGTTAGCCAGGATGGTCTCGATCTCCTGACCTCGTGATCCGCCCGCCTCGGCCTCCCAAAGTGCTGGGATTCCAGGCGTGAGCCACCGCGCCCGGCCTGTGGGGGAGCTTTTGAGATAGGATGAGCTGGGAGAAGGAATTTCACAAGGTAAGGTCATCAGTTAAGGCAGGAATAGGCTATTTACATTTCGTTTGTGATTCAGTTGCTTCAGGCCATCTGGATGTACACGTGCAGGTCACTGGGGTTATGATGACTTAGCTTGGGCTCAGAGGCCTGACAGACAACATGACTCTTTTCAGTTTATTGCATGAAGGAGTTACACTAGTCCAAATTAATGGTAGATCACAGCCAGGCATGGTGGCTCACGCCTGTAATCCTAGCACTTTAGGAGGCCCAGGAGGGTGGATCACCTGAGGTTAAGAGTTCGAGACCAGCATGACCCACTGCGAAACCTCGTTTCTAATAAAAATACAAACATTTGCCGGGAGTGGTGGCGGGTGCCTGCAATCCCAGCTACTTGGGAGGCTGAGGCAGAAGAATTGCTTGAACCCAGGAGGCAGAGGTTTCAGTGAGCCAAGACCATGACACTGCACTCCAGCCTGGGTAACACAGTAAAAACTCCATCTCAAAAAAAAAAATTAAAAAAATTAAAAAAAATTAAAAGATTAGGCAGTTATGGTGGTGCATACCTGTGGTTCCAGCTACTCTGAAGACTGAGGCAGGAGGATTGCTTGAGCCCAGGAGTTCCAGGCTACAGCGAGTTATGATCACACCACTGCACTCCAGCCTGGGCTACAGGGAGACTATGTCTTAACAGCAACAGCAACGACAACAACAAGTAGCAAAAAAAAAAAAAAAAAAAAAAAAGCAGGTGAGGGGTTTCTAAGCATGACAAAAGCCAAGAGTGTTTTGTTTGTTTGTTTGTTTTTGAGATGGGATCTTTCTCTGTCTCCAGGCTGGAGTGCGATGGTGCGATCATTGCTCACTGCAGCCCGGCCTTTTGGGCTCAAGCTATTCACCCAACTCAGCCTCCTGAGTAGCTGCAACTACACTTCACGGTGGGCCCCACCATGCCTGGCTTTCTTTTTTTTTTTAAATTTTTAATTTTGTAGAGACAGGGTTTCCCTACTTTGCCCAGGCAAGTCTTGAACTCCAGGGCTCGAGCGATCTTCCTGCCTCAGCCTACCAATGGGATTTCAGGCATGAGCCACCATTCCCGACCCCAAGAAGCTTTGAAGGAAAAAAAAGATGTAAATTCAACTACATTAAAAAAAAAATCTTGCACGGCATAAGGCAGCACAAATAAAGATTTTAAAAAACAAATTGTGAATAAATATTTACACTACAGGCCAGGCGTGGTGGCTCACGCCTGTAATCCCAGCACTTTGGGAGGCCGAGGTGGGTGGATCACGAGTTCAGGAGATCAAAACCATCCTGGCTAACACGGTGAAACCCCGACTCTACTAAAAATACAAAAAAGTAGCTGGGCGTGGTGACAGGCGCCTATAGTCCCAGCTACTCGGGAGGCTGAGGCAGGAGAATGGCATGAACTCGGGAGGCGGAGTTTGCAGTGAGCAGAGATCAGGACACTGCACTCCAGCCTGGGCAACAGAGCAAGACTCCATCTCAAAAAAAAAAAAATTTGCACTACATGTGAGAGAGAAAATCTTATTACTTAATACAAAAAAATTTCTTACAAATCAATGACCAATGACGCATTAGAAAAATAGACAAAGGTTATGAGAATATACATATACAGATGGCTAATGTATGAAAGACACTGAACCTCATTAATAACAAATAAATGCTAATCAAAATATTTCATGGCCGGGCGCGGTGGCTCAAGCCTATAATCCCAGCACTTTGGGAGGCCGAGACGGGCGGATCACGAGGTCAGGAGATTGAGACCATCCTGGGAACACGGTGAAACCCCGTCTCTACTAAAAAATACAAAAAACTAGCCGGGCGAGGTGGCGGGCGCCTGTAGTCCCAGCTACTCGGAAGGCTGAGGCGGGAGAATGGCGTAAACCCGGGAGGCGGAGCTTGCAGTGAGCTGAGATCCAGCCACTGCACTCCAGCCTGGGCGACAGAGCGAGACTCCATCTCAAAAAAAAAAAAAAAAAATTTCATTGATCTGTCAGATTAGTAAAGATTTGAAATATTGACAGTTTCCAGGGTTGGCTTTAATTATCGATAAATAGCCATTCTTTTAACACTGTCTGTAGGATTATACGTTGGGTTAATATTTTGATGCCATTTTATCAATATCTATAAACATTTTAAAGGTATAGACCTTCTCTTTTTTTTGAGACGGAGTCTTGCTCTGTCATCCACGGTGGAGTGCAATGGTGCAATCTTGGCTCACTACAACCTCCGCCTCCTGGGTTCAACCCATTCTCCTGCCTCAGCCCCCTGAGTAGTTGGGACTACAGGCGCGTGCCACCATTCTCGGCTAATTTTTTGTATTTTCAGTAGAGACCGGGTTTCACCATGCTAGCCAGGCTAGTCTTGAACTCCTGACCTTGTGATCTGCCCTCCTCGGCCTCCCAAAGTGCTGGGATTACAGGCGTGAGCGACTACGCCGGGTCGGTGATCTAGCAACTACACTTTGGTGCATTTATCTTGTAGAAATACTTAAAAACGGTTACATAGTAATGATCTTTGCAGAATTATTTGTAACGATGAATACTTGAAGGAGAAGCCCTAAATATAGGGCGCTGGTTAAATAATTTATAGTAATCCATGTAGTACAAATGACAAAACCATTAAAAAAATTAATAAACTATTTTTTTGAACACTTTTAGGTCCACAAGGAAAATCGAGTGGCCACAGCTTTCTCTTGGTATTGTAGGGATAAAAACCTTCTTCTTCGCTAATACTTTCTCATGGAGTGCTAAATGTTGATATGAATATAGGTCATGGTTGTATCAGAGATTGGCTCCTAGTAAATTAAGTGATGATATGATGGCCTTGATTTACAAAGGTGCTTTTACTTGATGTGGTGAAAGTTGGTATGGGTTTTATTCTGGTGCTATGAGTAGGGATCTCAGTAGTACTACCTTATGGTTTTCTTGAGTAATCAAAAGAGTGGTGATGTAATTCCTCATCTTTTTTTTTTTTTTTTAAGCTGGAGTTTCACTCTTGTTGCCCAGGATGGAGTGCAATGGCATGGTCTTGGCTCACCACAACCCCCACCTCCCAGGTTCAAGTGATCCTTCTGCCTCAGCTTCCCAAGTAACTGGGATTACAGGCACCCACCACCACCCCCGGCTAATTTTTGTGTTTTCAGTAGAGACAAGGTTTTACCATGTTGGCCAGACTAGTCTCGAACTCCTGACCTCAAGTGATCCGCCTGCCTTGGCCTCCCAAATTGCTGGGATTAAGCCTGGCCATAATTCTTCATCTTATTGCAGCCTTTTTACTGTATGGTGAGTGGTGGTACGGGTACAGGTTCAGCTCTAAATGTTGGTTGCATTGCATTGGGGTTAAGAATGTAGGCTCTGGTTCAGACTGCATTTCTGACTGCAATGTATGCTGGAGCTGAGTAGCTTGCCTTCTGGAATTTGCTGCCATCCTCACCACTCATACAGTGAATACTTATGCAGTTATACTTGGTCCCTTCCTTCACATACTTACCTGCTTGACCCTAGTCTTTGAGTCTGCCACCCCTGCTTCAAGTATTTCAGTTTAGTCATTAAGATGTTGGGCCAGGCGTGATGGCTCATGTCTGTAATCCCAGCACTTTGGGAGGCTGAGGCAGGTGGATCACTTGAGGCCAGGAGTTCAAGACCAGACTGGTCAAAATGGCAAAACCCTGTCTCTACCAAAAATACAAAAATTAGCCGGGTGTGACAGCACATTTGACTCACTCTGTTTATTCTACCCTCAACAGGGACTGTGCAGATATGCTTCAGTGACCACTCTGTAACAATGCAACCCCATCAAACTCATGCCTACTTTCTCTAACCCCACAATTGGAAGGGAACTCTGATTTGATAGTATCCTGGGCCCCAGCGAATGACTCACTGCATAGGTCTTCTCTGTTTCTCACTCCCCTCTCACTGGTTTGACAATCTGCTTGTTGGCACCCTTCTTCTCTCTGGGATCTATGAATAATAAACTCCTTTTGTTTTTCATGTGTTTTTGTTGTGTTGTCTTCTCTGTACCTCACCTGACTGACACACACAGACCTAATTTTACTCCCAGTGAAAGCTCTCCTAAAGAGTGACTAACTTGGCAGGAATAAACTGAACACAAGTCAGGCAAGAACCTCAAGGGCAGTTGACAGTATAAACAAGTTTCCTATGAGAGGGACATCTGACCATGGTCAGATACCTAGGCATTAGTCCATCTGATAGGATAAAGAAGTATCCTGTGAAAGGCACAGTGTAAATATCCACAAAGAATCCCCTGGAACCTGATCAGGGCAGGGCTACAGTTTATACTTCCTCTGCAGAGAAAGATCTCAAGACCAAACTAAAGAGAAATACGACATAATTTTTAGGTCTTGGAAAACCAATAGCAATGCTATTCCTATTTTCTTTCATTCTTCTCTTTGAAATTAGCTTGGCTGCAATGTTTCTATAGTGTGGAAAGTTAAACAAGGAAATAGTATCCTCAAGTTCTGGGATGATAAAAGCTTGAATAAATGTTCCTGACACACTCTTCCTCCTGAATCCTGCTGGAGAGTAACTCAACAGTCAGGATAGGTAGCATGATGGAGCCTAAAATCTGTATTTAAGGCTATATTTCTTTTAGTATTTTCTAGTGGGGATGGAGAGCAGATTTGAGTAGCATCCAGCCTATGACTGCATATGGCAGTAATGTTAGCATCTGACCATTTCTGCCCAATGTGGGACACTTCATTTTATTTTTAAAATTTATTCTAAATTAAATTAATTAATTTATGTTTTGTGACAGGGTCTCACTCTATCACCCAGGCTGGAGTTCAGTGGCGCGATTTCGGCCCACTGCAGCCTCTACCTCCTAGGTTCAAGTGATCCTCCCATCTCAGCCTCCTGAGTAGCTGAAACTACAGGCATGCACCACCACACCTGGCTAATTTTTGTATTTTTTGGTGGAGATGGGGTTTTGCCATGTTGGCCAGGCTGGTCTCAAACTCCTGACCTCAAGTGATCCACCCACCTCAGCTTCCCAAAGTGCTGGGATTACAGGCGTGAGCCACCATGCCTGGCCAGTGAGACACTTCAAATAGACAATTTTGGCTCTGGAGTTCCCCTGCTGAATTGGCTGAGACTGATCTGCTTAGTGCCAGGAGAGAGTCAAGGAATAGTGGTAAGGGCAGGGTATCTCTCTTAAAACCTGGGGGGATGTTACAGCTCTTTTAGAATTTGTCTAGCAGGCTTTGCAGTAAACACCGGAAAGCCCTCAATGAATTAAAAAAAAAAAAAAAAAAAAGAAATCTGGAGCAAAGACTGATTCTGCTCTATGAAGCCTGTTCTATGAAGGTTCAACCTGCTCACCTGCCTTCCTGAAGACCTGAGGGACCTGACCGATTCACATGACCATGATGGAACTTGAGGAAAATGATTTTGCTGGCCTGAATTGCTTTCAGCCCCTATGATTGGAAGAGATTGCCACGTATGCTCAGGGAGGCTTGGGGCAAAGAGGCTTCCTTCCTATGTCTCAGCAAAGGCATTATATCTCTTCATCTAGTTTACTTCTCACATGCAACAGCAAAAGCTGCTTAGTCTTCCACCATTCACTGGTTTACCACTGTTCAGGAGACCCTAATCTGACCTAACTGCTAATAAGTCAAAACCACGAGCAGGTAAGGAGAAATGACCCATTTGAGGACATTTATTAACCAGAGAGAGGAAGACTAACTCACACAACTAGACAGATGGCTTCTATTGATGCAGAATCACAGGAAGAGTTAGAATTAGTAAATGATTAAACAAGTTAATATTTGTAAAATGTTTAGAACAGTGCTTGGCGTATATTATATACATGTGTGTCAAATGATAAAGTGTAACAAGTAATGAAAGCTCTCAAGGATGTGCAATTAGAGCACAATAAAAAGACATTCTAGAACTAGAAAACATGATTTTAGAATTAAAAAAAATTAGTGCACAAACTGGAAAAGAGGATGATCCTTAACTGAGAACGAAATTAGTAATCTGGAAGATCAAGTGGAATAAATAGCTTTCAACAGAGAACAAAAATGTAAAGAAATAGAAATCATTGAGGATTAAGAAACTCAGGAGATCTGTTGCGAAAATGATAGGAGTCCAGAAGGACAAAGTGAATATAAGGAAGCGAAAACCTAACTAGATAAATAATAGAAGAAAATTTCCCTGAGATGAAGAAAGATTTGGGTTTGCAGATTAAAAGTGTTCACTGAGTCATATGAATGATAATGAAAAAAGACACACATCAAAATTTATCCTTGTGAAATCCTTGAATTCCAAGTATAAAGAGAAACCCTTGTTAAGTTTCCAAACAGAAAGAACACATTCTGGCTTCCAGCTGGCTTTGGCCACTGGGAGGCACTGGTAAAAGGCTGAAGACTGGGAACAAGGAGAAGCTTGGATATTTCTGTAGACCCTCCTCTCTGTCTTGGGTAATATGTCTGGTACTGGTTGCAGCTCCTCTATAATCCCAGATCCTGTCAGACAGGCTTGCACTGGATAACCCTGATTCTTGGGCTCTGGTAACACCACTTTCTTCCCCTTCTTTCCTTCCCTCCCTCCCCCCTCCCTCCCTCCCTCCCTCCTTCCTTCCTTCCTTCCTTCCTTCCTCCCTCCCTCCTTCCTTCCTCTTTCCTTCCCTCCCTCTTTCCCTCCCTCCTTCCTTCTCTCCTTCCTTTCTTTCTTCTTCTTTTTTTTTTTTTGACAGAGTCTCGCTCCCAGGCTGGAGTGTAGTGGCGCGATCTCAGCTCACTGCAAACTCCGCCCCCCCATTTTCGCCATTCTCCTGCCTCAGCCTCACGAGTAGCTGAGACTACAGGTGCCTGCCACCACACCTGGCTACTTTTTTGTATTTTTAGTAGAGACGGGGTTTCACCATGTTAACCAGGATGGTCTCAATCTCCTGACCTTGTGATCTGCCCACCTCGGCCTCCCAAAGTGCTCGGATTACAGGCTTGAGCCACTGTGCCAAGTCTTGTCTTGTCTTTTGTTTTCTCTTCTTTCTTTCTTTTTTTTTTCCAGGGTCTCACTCTGTCACCCAGGCTGGAGTGCTGTGGCGCAATCACAGGTCACTGCAGCCTCAACATGTCCAGGCTCAGGTGATCCTCCTGCCTCAGCCTCCCAAGTAGCTGGGACTACAGGTGTGCACCACCATGCCTGGCTAGTTTTTTTTCGTATTTTTAAAATCTACAACACAGAAAGGTACAAAACAGTGGAATACCATCTGCAGAAAATTGGGAGAAAAGAACTGTTAACTAAAAATCCTGTATCTTGCTCATATTCTGTCTGTGGCTCTTCCTGAGTGATTACGCTGATGCAGAGGGCCCCCTGGCAAGCAACTGAGGCCTTTAGTCCAACAGCCAGCAAGAAGCTGAATCCTTCCAGCAACCATTTGAGTTATTTTGGAAGTGCATCCTGTCACAGTGAGCCTTGAGATAAGACTGCAGCCCCAGCTGACACCTTGATTGCAGCCTGTGAAAGACCCTAAATGGACACCTTGATGGCAATCTTATGAGAGAACCTGAAGCAGAAGACCCAGTTAGGTCAGGCCTAGAGTCCTGACCTACAGAAACTGTGAGGTTATAAATGTGTTGCTTAAGCCATCAAACTTTATTAGAAAAAAGTGGAATTCAAGATCAAATGCATTTAACAAGACAAAAAGGGGGCATAAATGGTTCAGTCCTTGTTGAAGTGATGAATCACAAACTTTTATGTACTAAATAATTATAGCAGCTTAATATTTACAGCAAACTCTCAGAAACCCAAGAATATTTTGATAGAAAACCAGCACCATAATGGGAGATTATAATATATCTCCTTCAGAACTTGAATGATCAAGTAGATGAAAAATAAGCTAGAGAATAGATGATTGAATAATGTGACAAACAAGTTCAACATATAATCATATATATGTATATTTCCACACATATTTTAAAATGTAAACTATTTTGTTTTCCAGCTCTTGGAACTTGGAAAAAATTTTTTTAATGTAAATATGTTCTAATGTCCATCGACTGTGTGCTTCGTCACAGAGGAAAACTTCATGAATTTAAAGAAGCAGCGATTTGTAGAGGCTACACCTTCTCATTATAATCCAGTAAAATTTAAAATAAATAATAGAAGATGGTCAAAATATCTTTACTACTTAGAAACTGAGGAACGGTCCCCTAGATACCCCTAGATCATGGCTGGGTACAATGGCTCGTGCCTGTACTCCCAGTGCTTTGGGAAGCCAAGGTGGAAGGATTGCTTGAGACCAGGAGTTTGATACCAGTCTGGGCAACATAGCGTGACTCCTGTCTCTACAAAAATTTTGTTCAAGATCGAAGCCTGGGCAACATAGTGAGAGCCCATCTCAAAAAAAAAAAAAAGAAGTAGCCAGGCATGGTGGTGCATTCCTGTAGTCCCACGTACTTTATTTTTTAATTTAATTTTATCTTATTTATTTATTATTATTATTTTGAGATGGAGTCTTGCTCTTTCGCCCAGGCTGGAGTGCAGTGGTGCGATCTCGGCTCACTGCAAGCTCTGCCTCCTGGATTCACGCCATTCTCTTGCCTCAGCCTCTTGAGTAGCTGGGACTACAGTCACCCACCACCACACCTGGCTACTTTTTTGTATTTTTAGTAGAGACGAGGTTTCACCCTGTTTGCCAGGATAGGCTCCATCCCCTGACCTCGTGAGCCGCCTGCCTCAGCCTCCCAAAGTGCTCGGATTACAGGTGTGAGCCACCCGCCTGGCCCCACTTAATTTACAGGCTGATGTGGGAGGGTTGCTTGAGCCTGGGAGGTCAAAGCTGCAGTGAGCCGTGATCGTGCCACTGTACTCCAACTTGGATGACAGAGTGACAGAACTAGAACCTGTCTTAAAAAAAAAAAAAAAAAAAAAAAACCAGAGCTTTGGGAAGCCGAGGCAGGTAATCACTTGAGTCCAGGAGTTCAAGACCAGCCTGGCCAACATGGCGAAACACTGTCTCTGCCTAAAAATTACAAAAATTAGCTGGGCGTTGGGGCGTGTGCCTGTAATCCCAACTACTTGGGAGGCTGAGGCAGGAGAATCACCTGAAGAGGCAGAGGTTGCAGTGAGCTGAGATCATGCCACTACACTCCAGACTGGGCTACAGAGTGAGACTCCATCTCAAACAAACAAACAAACAAACAAACGAAAAAAACCCACAAATCCCCAAAAAACTCCTAGATAAAAGAGAAAATCAAGAGAGAAGTGATAATTTTTTTTTTTTTTAGACGGAGTCTCGCTCTGTCACCCAGGCTGGAGTGCAGTGGCCAAATCTCAGCTCACTGCAAGCTCCGCCTCCCGGGTTTACGCCATTCTCCTGCCTCAGCCTCCGAGTAGCTGGGACTACAGGCACCCGCCACCTCGCCCCACTGGTTTTTTCTTTTTTTGTATTTTTTAGTAGAGACGGGGGTTTCACCATGTTAGCCAGGATGGTCTCGATCTCCTGACCTCGTGATCCACCCATCTCGGCCTCCCAAAGTGCTGGGATTACAGGCTTGAGCCACCAAACCCGGCCGAAAAGTTATAAAGTTTTTAGGAAATAACAAAAAGGGGCCGGGCGCGGTGGTTCAAGCCTGTAATCCCAGCACTTTGGGAGGCCGAGACGGGCGGATCACGAGGTCAGGAGATCGAGACCATCCTGGCTAACACGGTGAAACCCCGTCTCTACTAAAAAATACAAAAAACTAGCCAGGCGAGGTGGCAGGCCCCTGTAGTCCCAGCTACTCGGGAGGCTGAGGCAGGAGAATGGCGTGAACCCGGGAGGCGGAGCTTGCAGTGAGCCGAGATTGCGCCACTGCACTCCAGCCTGGGTGACAGAGCGAGACTCCGTCTCAAAAAAACACAAACAAACAAACAAACAAACAAACAAAAACAAAAAGGTAAATGCTTTGTAACAAAACCTATGGGATCATCTAAGGCTCTATTTAGAAGAAAATATATAGCTTTACATCAGGAATCACAAATGTGTCCAGGGCCTATGTAGGTGCCTATGTAGGTGATGTAGAGGTAGGAAGTGGTTAGATGTAAAAATAGGGAGAGGAAGGGCTTATGGAGAATTGGAGAGTACATGACTGCCCTAAAAGCATTCAAATCCAGCGGTTTGCAATACTCTACTATAAATGCTCTTATTACTGAAAGTGGAAAATATGTACACTGAGTAGTATACTATAAGCACAGTTGCAAAGCCACAAAATTATCCAAAAGAAAATACAAATAGGGAATTAATTAAAGAAAAAGCTCAAATGAATGAACTAGAAACTCCTCACAGGTTGGGTTGTCAGGGAAACAGATACCAGGGAGTTAAGGGTACAAAAGGTTTATAGAGAAGTAATATCCATAAAAAAAAAAAAAAAGGTCAGGGGGTGTTGCACGACTGCAATGTAGACTTGAGAAAGTCTCTGTCAGTCCACTGGGGAGCTCTGGAGCAAAGATTGTCCCTCAGATGAGTTCTGCATTGAGCAGAAAAGGCTATATCCCAATACCTCCTTTTGCTCCATCGTTAGCCATGGGCATCCTGAGGATGATCTCAGCTCAAAACCTGAGGTGGTCTGACCTTGAGCTACTAACAGCTGATGGCAGTAACAGCTAACCACACTCCTTGCAGCTGGACAGTGAGAGCCTTCATGAAGTGGGATCTCAGTAAGCCTCTCTATTTCTGCCACAAAAATAAACAAAAATGCATAAAACCAAAACCCAAAAGCTGGCTTTTTAAAAAAGTCAATTCAGGCCGGCGCGGTGGCTCATGCCTGTAATCCCAGCACTTTGGGAGGCCGAGGCAGGCGGATCACTAGGTCAGGAGATCGAGACCATCCTGGCGAACATGGTGAAACCCTGTCTCTACTAAAAATACAAAAAAATTAGCCGGGCATGGTGGCGGGCGCCTGTAGTCCCAGTTACTCAGGAGGCTGAGTCAGGAGAATGGCGTGAACCCGGGGGGAGCGGAACTTGCAGTGAGCGGACATCACAGCCACCGCACTCCAGCCTTGGCGGCAAAGGGAGACTCTGTCTCAAAAAAATAAAATAAAAATAAAAAATAAATAAATAAAACATAAAAAAGTAAATTCAACCTATTAATGCTTCCACCATTTTGTGTCTCTGTGCAATTTGCAAAATTGTTCAAGTGGAATTCATATGCACAAATTTTCAAAGAGTGGACATTCACTAAATTATATATTAGGCAAAAAGTAAGTAGCATTTAAAGGGCTGCCTGCCATGGTGGGAACTGTAAATCAACATATTTTCATGTTGGCCTTTCTTCCACTGCCCTAAACGAGGAAGAAATTTGTAATCAATTCAAATTTTAAAAGGACTACTCCTACTAGAAAACAAGAGAACATTCTATTAGTTTGAGGTTTCAGTGTCCCCCAAGATCAAAAACAGTATTTTGGGAAGGGCAGGGCTGGGCTGGGCTGGGACTGTGGACAGAATATGGGTACATGTAGTGGCATCCCTGAGGATCCAGAGCTTCAGTGCTCCAGCTGCCCAACTTATTGGGCTTTCCCGCCAATTTCTACACTGGGCTGAGTGGGCATAATTCAAGCAGGAAAAGGTCATAGTTGTCTCAATATTCTGGAGCTCCATGAGAGCATTTACTGATACCCAGTGGGATATATTTCACATATTGTAGTATTGTATTTCTTTAACTGCTAAACTATATGTGGTCCAGTTGTTCTGTAGTACTCTTACATGTTTTATCTAGATTAGATTGTAGATAGTCAATATATTTCTTTTCTTTTTCTTTCTTTCTTTTTCTTTTTCTTTTTTTTTAAGATGGTGTATTGCTCTGTCACCGAGGCTGGAGTGCAATGGCACGATCTCAGCTCACAGTAATCTCCACCTTCCAGGTTCAAGTGATTCTCCTGCCTCAGCCTCCCAAGTAGCTGGGATTACAGGCGCCCGCCACCATGCCCGGCTAATTTTTTTTTTTTTTTTTGAGACAGAGTCTCACTATGTTGCCCAGGCTGGAGTGCAGTGGTGCCATCTCGGCTCACTGCAACCTCCGCCTCCCAGGTTCAAGCAATTCTCCTGCCTCAGCCTACCTAGTAGCTGGGATTACAGGCATGCAGTCACCACACCCAGCTAATTTTGTATTTTTAGTAGAGATGGGGTTTCATCATGTTGGCCAGGCTGGTCTTGAACTCCTAACCTCAGGTGATCCACCCACCTCAACCTCCCAAAGTGCTGGGATTATAGGCGTGAGCCACCCCGCCTGGCTTGATAGTCAATATGTTTCTAAGTCTTTCCTGGAGATTCAGCAGAGTAACTGTCCAGAACTTTTGATCTCAATGGCAGAAACAGGAGAAAGAGCACTGTCCAAAATGGTGGCTGCTATTGAGCACCTGGAATGCAGCGAATCTAATCTGATTGGAAATGTGCTGCAAGTGTAAACACAGACAAGATTTCAAAGACTTAGAATGCAAAAAAAAAAAAAAAAAAAGTAAAATATCTCACACTTTTCATATTAATTGATTATGATCTATTTTGGATATGTAAGATTAAATCTATTACGATTTGGCCAGGTGCGGTGGCTCAAGCCTATAATCCCAGCACTTTGGGAAGCTGACGTGGGTGGATCACTTGAGGTCAGGAGTTTGAGACCACCTGACCAACATGGTGAAACACCGGCCCTACTGAAAATATAAAAATCAGTCAGGTGTGGTGGCACACACCTGTAGTCCCAGCTCCTCCAGAGCCTGAGACAGGAGAATTGCTTGAACCCAGGAGGCGGAGGTTGCAGTGAGGTGAGACCGTGCCACTGCGCAACAGCCTGGGCGACAGAGCGAGACTTAATAATAATAAATCTATCAAGATTTATTTTACCTGTTTGACTTTTTCTAATGTAACTACTAGAGCATTTAAAATGACACTCAAATGACACTCATAGCTCACGTTTTTGGCTCATGTTATCTTTCTATTGCATAGTGCTGCACTAGCTACGTATTGTAGAGTTTCCTATATTCCTCTTTTGACTCACTCAAAGTTCCAACCAGTATAGAAATGATGGTAAGCTCGTTCTTATGGTTCTCCATGGCTTTAACAGTATAAGGCCAATGTATGTCATACCGTGTTCAATTTTTGATTCTCCATACATCTTTTGCTCAATAGGGAGGTCATACAGAGGTGTCCTGTCCCCATACCAGAAAGCGCACATCGACGGGGGACACATGATGCGAAGGCCATAAGCACCGGCAACAAAAAGACCCATGGAGTGCGATAATGGCTCTAGAGTCTTTTTGTTAATCGACCCTGTGAAAGCCACCCTTCTAGCTGTGCTTTCAGTTGAGGTCCTGAGACTGACTGCCACTGTGTACAGCCTCATCACTCGATTGGCCATCTGGTGCAGGAGGATGAACCGAGTGGCGGAGGCGGCTGCGGCGGATGAAGCGGCTCCAAGAGGAACCAGGCACCGCGAGCCCAGCGCGGGAGGAGGAGAGGGGGGAGGCGGAGACAAAGGAGGATAAGATGACATCCGGGGCGGCGACGCCGGAAGATGGGGCCCGGAAAACCGTAGGTCCAGCCCTAGGAATTCTCCTTGGTGGGGCTGAGTCCGCGGAGCCGCCTCGGTCGCCCCTTCCTTCGGCTCAGACCGGCGTCATCTCCCGACTCTCAACTAACGCAGCTGTCTACCCTGAACTGAACCCTCCCACCCAGCCCCCAAAGCAGGTGTTTTTTTGGCTTTTTTTTTTTTGAAAGGACTAATAAAATAGACAAACTGTCAGCTAACCTGACTGAGGTAGGAAGAAAAAAAAAAAAAAGGAAAGAAGGGGAAAAGAGGGAAAAAATTAGTAATGAGCAAGTCGATAAAAGCACAGATATATGATAAGGATTTTAAGAAACTATTGTGCGTAACAAATTTGAATATGTAGAAGAAATTATTGTTTTCCTAGCAAACTATAAACTACCAAAATTGACCTCAAAAGTAGAGAACCTGAAAAGAGCAATAACCATAGAAGAGAATGGAGAGTCACCAGGTCTAGTTGGGTTTTAGCTAAGTTTTAGCTAACCTTTAGTTTTTTTTTAATGCTTTGATTAGAAAAAAAAAAAAATAGAGACTATGTTCCTCAGCTGGTCTTGAACTTCTGAGCTCAAGTGATCCTCCCACCTCGGCCTCCAAAGTGCTGGGATTACAGGCGTGAGCCGCTGTTCCTGGCCAATTTTAGCTAACCTTTTTTTTTTTTTTTGAGACGGAGTCTCGCTCTGTCGCCCAAGCTGGAGTGCAGTGGCCGGATCTCAGCTCACTGCAATCTCCGCCTCCCGGGTTCACGCCATTCTCCTGTCTCAGCCTCCCGAGTAGCTGGGACTACAGGAGCCCGCCACCTCGCCCGGCTTGTTTTTTGTACTTTTTAGTAGAGACGGGGTTTCACCGTGTTAGCCAGGATGGTCTTGATCTCCTGACCTTGTGATCCGCCAGCCTCGGCCTCCCAAAGTGCTGGGATTACAGGCTTGAGCCACCGAGCCGGGCCAGCTAACCTTTAAGAACAAATAATTTCAATGTTACCTGATCCATTCTAGATAGTGTTTTTCAAAATATCTGCAGTGAAGAACAAGTTTTTTAAAACTTAGAATTATTGTGGACATATACTTTTGCCATTTCTTTCTTTTTTTCAGACGGAGTCTTGCTCTGCCACCCAGGCTGGAGTGCGGTGGCATGATCATAGCTCATGGCAACCTCTGCTTCCTGGGTTCAGGCGATTCTTATGCCTCAGTCCCCTGAGAAGCTGGGACTAAAGGTGCGCCACCACACCCGGCTAATTTTTATATTTTTAGTACAGACAAGGTTTCGCCATGTTTGCCAGGCTGGTCTCTAACTCCTGGCCTCTGCCCACCTCGGCTTCCCAAAGTGCTGGGATTACAGGCATGAGGAACCGTGCCTGGCCTACTTTTGCCAATTTTAATTTAAAAGACTAGAAAAATTAAATATTAAGCAGACATAAAGTACAAGGCCAATTTTCAAATTTTTAGAACAATCAGAAATAAAATTAAATTTTCTTAAAAAATAATCAAAATAAGCCGGGCACGGTGGCTCATGCCTGTAATCTCAGCACTTTGGGAGGCCTAGGTGGGTGGATCACGAGGTCAGGAGATCCAGACCATCATGGCCAACATGGTGAAACCCCATCTGTACTAAAAATACAAAAATTAGCTGGGCGTCGTGGCCCAAGCCTGTAGTTCCAGCTACTCAGGAGGCTGAGGCAGGAGAATCACCTGAACCCGGGAGGCAGAGGTTGCAGTGAGCAGAGATTGTGCCACTGCACTCCAGCCTGGGCGACAGAGCAAGACTCCATCTCAAAAAAAAAAAAAAAAATTAAAAAAAATAATAATCAAAATAAATTTAACATAGGGCCGGGCACGGTGGCTCATGTCTGTAATCCCAGCACTTTGGGAGGCAGAGGCACATGGATCGCCTGAGGTCAGGAGTTCAAGTGCAGCGTGGCCAACATGGTGAAACCCCATCTCTACTAAAATTACAAAAATTAATTACAAAAAAATCTACTAAAATTACAAAAATTAGCCATGTATGGGGGCACATGCCTGTAATCCCAGTTACTCAGGAGGCTGAGGCAGGAGAATTGCTTGAACCTGGGAGGTGGAGGTTTCAGTAAGCCAAGTGTGCCACTGTACTCCAGCCTGGGCGACAGAGCAAGACTTCGTCTCAAAAAATAAATAAATAAATAAATAAATAAATAAATAAATTGTTCAAGACCATCCTGGCATCCTGGCTAACACGGTGAAATGCTGTCTCTACTAAAAAATACTTAAAAAAAAAAAAAGTTAACATAGTGACAAATAAGATAATTACAAAACCTGAATACACTACTCTTTGATGAGTCCAATGATCACTGCTTGGATGTCATAATGATGTTAAATTGCTATAACAGTTTCTAAACCCTCTCAATTTCTGTATTTATCTCATCATAGATGGTAACAGGTTAGGGACAGGCACCAGTCCTCAGACCACAGAAAAAGATGAAAAGATCCGAAATTATATTGTAAAGCTAGCATAGCCTTACATGTGGGAATATTAAAATATGACAATATTTGCACAAAAGATACATGTAGAAATTCAAAATAAAATATTAATAAACTGAATCTAGCAGTGTAGCAAAGAATAATATACCATGACTAAATAGGGTCTATTTAAGGAAAGCAAAAAAAAAAAAAAATGCTGAGCACAGTGGCTCACACCTGCAATTCCAGCATTTTGGGAGGCCCAGGTGGGAGGATTGTTTGAGGCCAGGAGTTTGAGACCAGCCTGGGCAATGTAGTAAGATCCTGCCTGTACAAAATTATCATTATAAAAATAAAGAAAGCAAAAATGATTCAAAATTAAGAAACCTATTAACATTGCTGGGCATGGTGATATGTGCCTGTAGTCTCAGCTACTCAGAAGGCTGAGGTGGGAAGATTGCTGGAGGCTGGGAGTTCAAGGCTGTAGTGTGTACTATCAATGCACCTGCGAACGGCCACTGCACTCCAGCCTGGGCAACATAGTGGGACTCCAAAAAGTCTATTAACATAATTCATGACCTGAAACAATTAAAGGAGAAAACTCATGTTATTATGTCAATAGAAACTGAAAAAGCATAAAAAAATCAACAGCCATTTCTAATAAAA
The DNA here is from genome assembly GCF_009764315.1 of Trachypithecus francoisi. Lineage (NCBI taxonomy): Eukaryota > Metazoa > Chordata > Mammalia > Primates > Cercopithecidae > Trachypithecus > Trachypithecus francoisi. The sequence goes on along the minus strand of NW_022680492.1, from coordinate 197,506 downwards.
CTTCAAAGTAAAATAGAAATTAAAAAGAAACTACAGGCTAGACATGGTGGCTCACGCCTGTAATCCCAGCACTTTGGGAGGCTGAGGTAGGCAGATCACTGAGGTGAGGAGCTCGAGACCAGCCTGGCCAACCATTTTGTCTCTACTAAAAATACAAAAATTAGCTGGACATGTTGGCACATGCCTGTAGCCCCAGCTACTTGGGAGGCTAAGGCACAAGAATCGCTTGAACCCATGAGACAGAGGTTGCAATGAGTCGAGATCGTGCTATTGCACTCCAGCCTGGGTGGCAGAGTGAGACTCTATCTCAAAAAAAAAAAAAAGAAAGAAAGTGTTTAAACATGGTAAAGACTCCTTTCTGAAACTCAACAGCAAACATTATGCTAAATGAAAATGTGAAGTCATTTTCACTAAAATCAGGAACAAGAGAAGGATGCTATCACCACTATTATTCAACATTGTTTTGTATGTTCTGAACAATCCAATAAGACAAGAAAATGAAGTGGTATGTGTAGAAGACTGTTAGTTGTCCTCCAAAATCTATTCTCCCCTTCCTCCTCAGAAGCACGGCTTTAAAGCACATGACTGAGAGAGACTACATTTTCCAGTTTTTCTTAAAGCTACCTGCAGCCACATCACCGTGTTTGCATCAGTAGAATACGCACAGAAGAGATAGGTTTCAATGTACCCCTCAATTGCTTAAAAGGAAATTACTTGTCCTAGACTTTTCTCCCACCCGCTCCCCACAGGCTATAATATAGGTACAACTGTAATTTAGCTCCAACCATTCAGATGAGCACAATACCCCAATAGATGGCTGGACAGTAGTGGATCACTGAATAACCTTGTGGAGCAAGGATGTCCCACCAGCCTGAATTGGTCATATGGATATGTAATAAATAAATAAGCTGGACAGGTGTGGTGGCTCATGCCTGTGAGTCCAGCACTTTTTGAGACAGAGGTGGACAGATTGCTTGAGCCCAGGAATTCAAGACCAGCCTGGGCAACGTGGTGAGACCCCATCTCTATTTTAAATAAATAAATAAATAAATAAACAAGCAAACAAATAAGTAAACTTCTATTTTATTCTCTCTCTCTCTCTCTCTCTCTCTCTCTCTCTTGCTCTGGCTCTCATTTAGCTTTTACTAAAACCAATATAATAGGAATAATTATCAGAAAAAGATCCAGAAATTATCAAATTTTTATTATATTCATAGAAAACCTAGGCCGGGCGCGGTGGCTCAAGCCTGTAATCCCAGCACTTTGGGAGGCCGAGACGGGCGGATCACGAGGTCAGGAGATCGAGACCATCCTGGCTAACACGGTGAAACCCCGTCTCTACTAAAAAAATACAAAAAATTAGCCGGGCGAGATGGCGGGCGCCTGTAGTCCCAGCTACTCGGGAGGCTGAGGCGAGAGAATGGCGTAAACCCGGGAGGCGGAGCTTGCAGTGAGCTGAGATCCGGCCACTGCACTCCAGCCTGGGCGACAGAGCGAGACTCCGTCTCAACAAAAAAAAAAAAAAAAAAAAAAAAAAAAAGAAAACCTAATAGAGTCTGGTTTTACAAAAATTCCAGAATCGGTTTCCTCACACCATTGACATTTTGAAAAAACTACTAGAATTAATAACAGTTCTTGGCAAGGTGGTTAGCTACATGACAAGCAAAAAACCAGTAGAATTTCCTAATGTTATAATAACCAGCTAGAAATAGCAATGGGAAAATATTCCATTCACAACAACAACAAAAAATGTAAAATAACCTAGGAATGAATGGAACAGGAGATATACAGGATTTGTATGAAGAACATTATGACTTCTTTTGGAAAAACATAAAACAAGATCTGAGCAAATTGAAAGATATAAAAACACTAATCCTCCCTCAAATAACCAATACAATAAAATTCAAATAGGAATATTTGTAAAAATCCCATTGAACTGGATAAAACAACTTTATATTATAATTATTATAGAATTTATAATTGTAGTTATTATTTTGAATGAGTAAAATATTCATATCATTCAAATTCAAAAGGTACCAAGAGGGATGCAGTGATAAAGCTCTTTTCCAGGCCTCCCTCAGCCACTCAGTCCACTCCACATAGGCAGCCTAGGTCACCAGTTTCTCCCATAAACTTTCAGAGATATTTACATCATCATTATTATTATTTTTTGAGACTGAGTCTCGCTCTGTCACCCAGGCTGGAGTGCAGTGGCACAATCTTGGCTCACTGCAACCTCTGCCTCAAGTGATCCATCCACCTTGGCCTCCCAAAATGCTGGGATTACAGATGTGAGCCACCATGCCCCCACCATGCCCAGCCTGCATCATTTTTTTTTACACAGGTGATAGTGTGATATACAGATTGTTCTGCATATTGCTTTATTTGTCTTAGCAGTGTAACTCTGAGATGTACAGAGCTTGCTTCTTATTTTTTTTATTTCTATACATTTATGTCAATGACACTGTATTAGTCCATTTTCATGCTGCTGATAAAGACATACCTGAGACTGGCAATTTACAAAAGAAAAAGGTTTAATATGGACTTACAGTTCCACATGGCTAGGGAAGCCTCACAATCATGGCAAAGGAAGGGAGGAGCAGGTCACATCTTACATGGATGGCAGCAGGCAAAGAAAAAGAGCTTGTGAAGGAAAACTCCCCCTCATAATACCATCAGATCTTGTGAGACCCACCCACAACCATGAGAATACCATGGGAAAGACCTGCCCCCATGATCCAGTTACCTCCCACTGGGTCCCTCCCACAATAAGTGGAAATTAAAGGTGAGATTTGGGTAGGGACACAACCAACCATATCATTCTGCCCCTGGCTCCTCCAAATCTCATGACCTCACATTTCAAAACCAATTATGCCTTCCCAACAGTCCCCTAAAGTCTTAACTCATTTCAGCATTAACTCAAAAGTACACAGTCCAAAGTCTCATCCCAGACAAAGCAAGTCCCTTTTGCCCATGAGCCTGTAAAATCAAGGCAAGTTAGTTACTTCCTAGATACAATGGGATTACAGACATTGGGTAATACAGCCATTCCAAATGGGAGAAATTGGCCAAAACAAAGGGGCCTACAGGCCCCATGCAAGTCTGAAATCCTGTGGGGCAGTCAAATCTTAAAGGTCCAAAATGATCTCCCTTTACTCCATGGCTCACATCCAGGTCACACTGATGCAAGAGGTGGGTTCCCATGGTCTTGGGCAGCTCCACCCCTGTGGCTTTGCAGGGTATGGCCCCACTCCAAGTTGCTTTCATGGGCTGGCTGAGTGTCTGTGGCTTTTCCAGGCGCATGGTGCAAGCTGTAGGTAGATCTACCATTCTGGGGTCTTGACCTTTCCTTCTCATGTGGAAATTAAAGATGAGATTTGGGTGGGGACACAGCCAAACCATATCAGATGCATATTCTTACTTTCCTGCTATGTTGTATCATCGTCCTCTAATAAACTGTACATTTGTAAGCACCCTCATGCTGGGTCTCCTGGGTCTTCTATAGCAATCCAACCCTGTTTAACTATTGGGAACTTATAGTAGGGGAGTTGTGCCTGATTCTTGTCTGTGAATTTTTTTTTTTTTTGAGACAGTGTCTCACTCTGTCGCCCAGGCTGCAGTGCAGTGGTGTAATCTTGGCTCACTGGAACCTCTGCCTCCTGGGTTCAAACAATTCTCCTGCCTCAGCCTCCTCAGTAGCTGGGACTACAGGATCATGCCACTATGCTTGACTAATTTTGTATTTTTAGTAGAGGCAGGGTTCCACCATGTTGATCAGGCTGGTCTCAAACTCCTGGCCTCAAGCAATTTGCCTGTCTCAGCCTCCCAAAATGCTGGGATTACAGGCATGAGCCACCACGCCTGGCCCTGGCTGATTTTTAATTTTATTTTATAAGCAGTACTCTTGTTGGCTTCTATTATGGGTGAATTGTGTCCCCCTCAATATAATATGTTGAAATTCTAATCCTCATTTCCCCAGAATGTGACTGCATTTGGAGACAGAGCTTTTAAAGAGGCATTGAGGTAAAAAGAGATCTTATAGGTGGGCCCTAATCCAATATAACTGGTGTCCTTAGAGTAAGAGATTAGGACACAGACAATACAGAGCCCATGGGGCAACTATGTTAGGACAGTGAGAAGGAGACCATCTGCAAGTCAATGAGAAAAGCCTCAGAAGAAACCAAACTGTCCCCACCTTGAATTGGACTCCTGGCCTCCAGAACTTGAGAAAATACATTTCTATTGTTTAAGCCACCTGTCTGTGGTATTTTGTTATGGCAGCCTTAGCAAATTGATATAGCTTCTCATCTATCTTGTTCCTGGGAATGTCAGTTTATTAACCATCTCTGCAGACTCCTGCAGGTCATAGTTCCATCTTTGCCATTCCAGACTTGCTGTCCATTATGGTTATTACATTCACCTTGACTCTGACAGTTAACTGCTACTACCTGGCCTCTGCTCTTTCTGAATCCTATTATCTTCATTGACAGACACCGAGGAGCCTAATTACATAGTAATCTCTCCTATCATGCACCCTGACCCATAGAATACAGCGGCCATGGAGTTTTTCAATATTGCTAGTAGCACATTCCTTATTGCCTTAACAAAACAAGTGTCCTCTGGGCCCTCTCAGGAGACATTGTCCACTGATGTATTTTCTGGTTTTACATAAGCAAGCTGTGCTAATTTGCCTACCTTTCTGGCTTTTGACCCTTCTCTCAAGTCAAGGCAGTTCCAACAACTCCCCTTCATTTACTATAGAGGCATTGTTTTCTCCAAGTTTCAAGGAGCCATTCCAGCAGCATACTAGGACTGGCTCCAGATGCCCTTGCCAGGATGCTAAATCCTGAGTCATGAGAGAGTGTTCCAATAACTATAAATTCTCCCATATCCAGCTTTATATCCCTTCCTGGTCCAGCACCCTCAAGATCTATTCCAGTTATTCTCCTGATTCCTGCAAATAGAAATTTTCCAAGACTGACAACTCTTCAGTGAATAATCTCTTTTCTCCCATAGTAGAAACACTGTTTCTCTTCTTGGGCTATGCTAAGAATCATCCCTTGTTATTTGTCTATAGAAGAAATGTGCTGAGGTGGGGGCAGATCTTGTGGAAGACAAGCATCATTCTTCTGTGTAAGTCTATCACTCTCACAGTGGAACCTGGGGTCTATTAGAATAGACTATTCTTTTCTGGAAGAGATAAAAAAAGATACAATTTCTTATGAAGGCCTTTTGCTTTCACATCATTCTTTAAAAGAAATGTTTTTTTTTTTTTTTTGAGAGAAGGTCTTGCTCTGTCATCTGGGATGGAGCGCAGTGGCATGATCACAGCTCACTGCAGCCTTGACCTCCCAGGCTCAAGCGATCTTCCCACCTCAGCCTTGTGAGTAGCTAGGACCACAGGCATGCACCACCATGCCTAGCTATTTTTTAAAAATTATTTGGAAAAACAGAGTCTCACTATGTTTTGAGACCTGCCCAGGCAGGTCTCAAACTCCTGGGCTCAAGTGACCATACCACGCTGGCCTTCCAAAGTGTTAGAATTACAGGTAAGCCATCGAGCCTGGCCCACACTATTCCTTGAGTTAATAGCTGGCTGACCATGGCCGGGCGTGGTGGCTCATGCCTGTAATCCTAGCACTATGGGAGGCCGAGGCGGGTGGATTGGCTGAGGTCAGGAGTTCAAGACCAGCCTGGTCAACATGGCGAAACCCTGTCTCTACTAAAAATACAAAAATTAGCCAGGCGTGGTGGCATGCACCTGTAATCCCAGCTACTTGGGAGGCTGAGGCAGGAGAATTGCTTGAACCCGGGAGGCAGAGGTTGTGGTAAGTTGAGATGGTGCCATTGCACCCCAGCCTGGGCAACAAGAGCGAAACTTCATCTCAAAACAGCAACAAAAAAATGTTGGCTGACCAAACTTATCATTTTCTTCCTTTAGGGTTTCTATGGCCATTAACAACAGGAAACTAACTCCATGATTCTTAAAATTTCCACTTTTCAAGTGCTAGAATTGTTGCATAAACTTCCTTTCACTTGTACCCTATACCAATCTCAGCAATTGTGAGACGACAGCATGCTGGGGATTACCAACACTCTGCTTACCATCAGTATTGAGGTTCTTGTTTTCATACATTCTACAAGTGATCCAATTCCAGAATTCCATTCTGAGGGTCTATTTTAAATGATCACTTCTGGTACCAAAAGTCTTACTTTGGGCGAAACAGGCCTGAGGTAAATGTTTGAGAGCAAGTGGTTTACTTGGGAGGTAATCCCAGGAAGCAATGGAAGGAATTGAGATAGGGAAGAAATGGAAAACAATACGTGGTCTGCCAAGAAAAGAAAAGAAAAGAAAAAAAAAAAGGCCATATGCGGTGACTCACTCATGTAATCCCAGCACTTTGGGAGGCCGAGGTGGGCAGGTCACCTGAGGTCAGGAGTTCGAGACCAGCCTGGCCAACGTGGTGAAATCCCGTTTCTACTAAAAATACCAAAATCAGCTGGGCATGGTGGCGGGCACCTGTAATCCCAGCTACTTGGGAGGCTGAGGCAGGAGAATCGCTTGAACCTGGGAAGTGGAGGTTGCAGTGAGCCAAGATCATGCCACTGCATTCCAGCCTGAGCAACAGAGTGAGACTCCGTCTCAAAACGAAACAAAACAAAACACAACACATGGTCTGCTAATGAACAAATTACACTGGGGCAACTGGGACTCAATTACACTGGGACCTCAGGAAGGGTAAATAGGACATGCATCGAGTTTTTTGCCCAGGGAACAAGGAAGCTGGGGGCATTTTCCCTTCATTTGTGTCCATCATTGATTGAGGGTTTCTCCCAAGGGCCTTAACTCCCTGGCACTTCTGGCCTGCCTTGTATACTGGCTAAGCACACTCCTGTGGTCAGAAAACCCTTAGGCAGAGAGTCACAGGTGCTTGCAGTAAGAAAATAGTGGCCCGTACAGAAACATTGAGTGCCTAGAGGATATTGGAAGAAACATCCGGAGTCTGTTATGAGGGGGGATGGTGAGGAGGAATTATTAAGGTTTTTATGTTTTGTTTTGTTTTGTTTTTGAGACAGAGTCTTGCTCTGTTGGCCAGGCTGGAGTGCAGTGGCACGATCTCGGTTCACTGCAACCTCCACCTCCTGGGTTCAAGGGATTCTCCTGCCTCAGCCTCCCCAGTAGCTGGGACTCCAGGCGCCCTCCACCATGCTTGGCTGGTTTTTGTACTTTTAGCAGAGATAAAGTTTCGCCATGCTGGTCAGGCTGGTCTCCAACTCCTGACCTCAGGTGATCTGCCTGCCTCAGTCTCCCACATTCCCTCCCTCCCAGTGAGGGATTACAGGCATGAGCCACCGCACCTGGCCAGAATTATTAAATTTGTTTTTAAATAGCCTTGTTCCCTTTTTCTGGGTGAGGTGAGCTTGTGCCTGTACACTGGTAGCCATGGAGCAACTAGATGGAAGATTTTCTCATTTAGATTTTGAAGTGGGAGTTTCAGTACTACAAAGCTGCACATACTGGGGGATTCTTCCCCAAATAGGGAGAGGGATTGGATGTTGAGCAGCAGTCAGTCAATCAGTCAATAGAACAAGAAGAAGAAATAAAAATTGAAAAATTCTACTACCCACATTATTCATAACCACCAGTCCAAGTTTCTGTTATATTCTCTCATAGCCTCATACTTTTACCTTCTTATCACTCAGAGGTGTTTTTGTCTGTAACAGAATATCTACCTACAATGGCTTTAAAAAATGGATTTCTGGGTTTATTTTCTCACAGAACTGGAAAGCTAGAGATCAGGAGCTGCTAGCAGTGTTCAGCAGCTCAACAATGTTAGGGCTGATGGCTTTACCGTTCTTTTGGCCTGTTCCTCAATGTCACTAGGTGACTTTTACAGCTCCACATTGAAGACAAAAATAAGAAAGAAGAGGGAGAGAAGGTGCCTGTTATCAGGAAAGCAAAAGTTTTCCGAAAGAACCCCTGCATTCGTTTCCCATGACTGCTGTAACAAACTACCATAGATTTAGTGGCTTAAAAGAACACAAGTTAGTTAGTTAGTTAGTTAGTTAGTTTATTCTATTTTGTTTATTGAGATGGAGTTTCACTCTTGTTTCCCAGGCTGATGTGCAATGGCGCGATCTCAGCTCACTGCAACCTCGGCCTCCTGAGTTCAAGCGATTCTTCTGCCTCAGCCTCCCGAGTAGCTGGAATTACAGGCATGCACCACCACGCCTGGCTAATTTTTGTATTTTTAGTAGAGACAGGGTTTCTCCATGTTGGTCAGGCTGGTCTCGCCTCCTGACCTCAGATGATCTGCCCACCTTGGCCTCCCAAAGTGCTGGGATTACATGTGTGAGCCACCAAGACTGGCCATAAGAACACAAGTTTAATATCTCACAGTTCTGGATGTTGGAAGTCTGAAATGGCTCTCTCTGGGCTAAAATCATAGTGTCTGCAGGGCTGTGTGCCTTCTGGAGGTTCTAGGGGTGTATTGGTTTCCTTTTCTTTGCCGACTTCTCAAGGGTGCCCATATCCCTTGACAGGTAGCTCCCTTTCACCTTCACAGCCAGCAACAGCAATCACAATCACATCACTTTGACTTTTTTTTTTTTTAAGATGGAGTCTTGCTCTGTCATCCCGGCTGGAATGCAATGACAAGATCTCGGCTCACTGCAAGCTCCACCTCCCGGGTTCAAGTGATTCTCCTGCCTCAGCCTCCCAAGTAGCTAGGATTATAGGCACCCACCACCACGCCCAGATAGTTTTTGTATTTTTGCTAGAGATAGGGTTTCACCATGTTGGCCAGGCTGGTCCCAAAATCCTGACCTCAGGTGATCCTCCTGCCTTGGCCTCCCACAGTGCTGGGATTACAGGTGTGAGCCACTGTGCCCAGCCTACATCACTTTGACTTCTGTTTTCATCATCACATCTCCTTCTCTGACTCTTCTGCTGCCAGCTGTCTTCCACGTTTAAGGACCCTTGTGATTATTTTGGACCCACCTGAATAATTCCAGCTGATCTTCCTATTTTAAGGTCACCTGATTTGCAAACTTACTTAATAATTCTCCTTTGCCATGTAACCTAACATAGTCACAGGTTCTGGAGACTAGGACATGTACATCTTTTGGGGGCCATTATATTGCCTACCACAACCCGCTGTGTCTCGTTAGCCAGTATTCTAGCTGGGAGGAGGCTGGGGAAAATGGGACTGGGAGTGAGAGTTGGGTCACTGAACAACAGTGTCTCCCATACCTTGCTAGAACTTTAGGCAGTTTTTTACTATGCACTAATGGTATGATACTCTCCCCAGTAGATTATATGTTCCTTAAGAGCAAGAATCATGTCTGTTTTGTTAGTCATTGTATTTTCAGCACATAATACAGCACCAAACACATAATAGCGGCTCAATAAACTTATAATGCATAAAGGAATGCATGAACAAGTACATACACACACATATACACAGCATTTCTGTCTTTTCTTTTTCCTTTCTTTCTTTCTTTCTTTTTTTTGAGATGGAGTCTCACTCTGTCACCCAGGCTGGAGTGCAGTGGCGTGATCTTGGCTCACTGCAACCTCCACCTCCTGGGTTCAAGCAATTCTCTTGCCTCAGCCTCCCAAGTAGCTGGGATTACAGGCGCATGCCACCACACCCGGCTAGTTTTTGTATTTTTAGTAGGGACAGGGTTTCACCATGTTGGCCAGGATGGTAACAAACTCCTGACCTCAAGTAATCCCCCCACCTCGGCCTCCCAAAGTGCTGGGATTACAGATGTGAGCCACTGCGCCCAGCCTGCTACAGCATTTTTGAGGTCATAGCTAAGACCTGGAAACAATTTATTCATCTATGGGAAACTGATTAAAGAAATAATTGAGGCCAGGTGCAGTGTCTCACACCTGTAAATCTCAGAACTTTGGGAGGCTGAGGCCGGAGGATTGATTGAGACCAGGAGTTTGAAACTAGCTTGGCCGTAGTGTGACCCTATTTCATTTATATATATATGTATTAGTTACAGTTGAGCAAAATTAGTTGGGCATAGCGGCATGTGCCTGTAATCCCAGCTACTCGGGTGGCTGAGTCAGGAGAATCACTGGAACCTGGGAGGCAGAGGTTGCAGTGAGCCGAGATCGTGCCATTGCACTCCAGCCTGGGCAACAAGAGTGAAACTCTCTCAAAAAAAAAAAAAAAAAAAGAAATAATTGATTTTCTTTCCCCGAATAAATCCCTAGTGCATTTATATTATGAAACACTATGCAATTGTTATAAGCCATGAGGCAGATCTTAAATGTAGTGACATGGAAGGATGTTCATGATTTATCATTAACGGAAAATACAAGTTGCAGAACAGCATGTATTGTATGACCCTATTTATGAGATAGAGAATAAACTGAAGCTTATTGCCCAAGGGAGAAAAAAACACAAAGAACCAGAAAGAACAAAGAATCAAATTCTTGGCCTTGAGTTATTCCAGGAACACATACCAAGCATATTCCTGTCTCATGGGTTTTGCACTGATTTTTCTTTCTGCCTGTAATATTCTTCCCTCACATAGTAACATATTGACATGAATTATAATTAATAGCTTGCTCTTTGTTCATTAAGGTCTCTGTCCAATGTTTTCTTCGTAGAGATGCCTGGTTTGACCACTCTATATCTAAATAGCATTCCCTATCACTCTTCATCTCCTTGCTCCACTTTATTTTTATGACATTTTCTTTCTATTAGTTTAATTGCTTATTGTATCGCTTCTCCTTTAAAACCGACACCTCAGGAGGCCAGGGTTCTTGGTGATTCGGATGTAGGTTGCTGGAATATCTCACTTTAAGAACCACTTTTTTTTTTTTTTTTTTTTTTTGAGATAGAGTTTCGTGCTTGTTGCCCAGGCTGGAGTGCAGTGGCGCGATCTCGGCTTACTGCAACCTCTGCCTTCCGGGTTCAAGCGATTCTCCTGCCTCAGCCTCCCAAGTAGCTGGGATTACAGGCGTCTGCCACCATGCCCAGCTAATGTTTTGTATTATTAGTAGAGACGGGATTTCACCATGTTGGTCAGGCTGGTCTCGAACTCTTGACCTCAGGTGATCCACTCGCCTCGGCCTCCCAAAGTGCTGGGATCACAGGCATGAGCCACCATGCCCAGGCTTTTAAGAACCACCATGCCCAGGCTTTTAAGAACCACTTCTAATGTTTAGGGCAGCAGTTCTCAAAATATTGTCTCTAGACCAACAGCAGGAGTATCCCCTGGGTACCTGTTAGAAATGCACATTTCGGCCGGGCGCGGTGGCTCAAGCCTGTAATCCCAGCACTTTGGGAGGCCGAGACGGGTGGATCACGAGGTCAGGAGATCGAGACCATCCTGGCTAACACGGTGAAACCCCGTCTCTACAAAAAATACAAAAAACTGGCCGGGCGAGGTGGCGGGCGCCTGTAGTCCCAGCTACTCCGGAGGCTGAGGCGGGAGAATGGCGTGAACCGGGAGGCGGAGCTTGCAGTGAGCTGAGATCCGGCCACTGCACTCCAGCCTGGGTGACAGAGCAAGACTCCGTCTCAAAAAAAAAAAAAAAAAAAGAAATGCACATTTCAAGCCCCACCCTGGACCTACTGAATTAGAAACACTGTGAGTAGGCCCAGCGATCTGTTTTAATAAGCTTTCTAAGGGATTCTGATGCACACTAAAGTTTGAGAACCACTGACTGAATAAAAAAGTTAGCCTGGTGCTGTGACATGCATTGTAGTACCAGCTACTCAGGAGGTTGAGGAGGGAGGATTGCTTGAGCCCAGGAGGTTGAGGCTGCAGTGAGCCATGATCACAGCACTGCATTCCAGCCTGAGCAACAGAGCGAGACACTGTCTCAAAAAAAAAAAAAAAAAAAAAAGAACGTTGAAATCCTGTGTTTAATTTTTTGAGTGTCTAGACCTCTCATTACTGATCCTCTTTTCCTTCATGAGTTTCACTTTCCAGTAAACTCCCTGCACTCCTAATTTCTGCTTCTTCTTCCTAAAGAATGCTATCTGCTTGATGACCTCTTTGCTAGGGGAAATGGGACATTTTAAATGTGTGGCATGAATTGAATGGTGATTACTTAAATTATCACCCATGGTGGCTTCAAATGGGATGCAATTGTAGGACAAAGCTTTGCAAAATGAAATGGCTAGAGCACTTAGTCCCTATGGTGACAACGGTGATTGCTACATGGCTAAGGCTGTTTCTGATGACCATAAAGAACTTACATTGAAAAGAGGACAAATTGAAAGACTTGAATGCACACCTCATACCCCAATGGAAAATCAAAGAGCCACAATGCCAGCATTAAAGTAGTCTTAATTTTCCTGGAGCTGCAGGACAGATATGCCTGAAGATCACGCTCAGGGACTGATTATAATTTTTTTATTTTTTGAGATGGAGTTTTGCTCTTGTTGCCCAAGCTGGAGTGCAATGGCACCACAAGTGATTCTCCTTCCTCAGCCTCCCGAGTAGCTGAGATTACAGGTGTGCACCATCATGCCTAGCTATTTTTTTGTATTTTTTTTTTTTTAGTAGAAATGGGGTTTCACCATGTTAGCCAGGCTGGTCTTGAACTCCTGACCTCGGGTGATCCACCCGCCTCGGCCTCCCAAAGTGCCGGAATCACAGGGGTGAGCCACCGCACCAAGCCGGGACTGATTATAAATGTTGCAGATGTGCGGCATCAATTAAAGGTACAGGCTTGCCAGGACTCAGGCTAAATTAAAGGCACTTCTGGAGAAGGAATAGGACCCTAACACATTGGATGGAATTATTTGGGCATAAACAGATGAGGTCGAGAAAAATTTAACCCCCAACTCCCCTTCCTTGCCTGTAGAAGCAGCCCTATATTCCTTGTCTAAAGGTACCAGGCTTCCCCTGCATAAAAACCTTTTATGGCCAGGCACAGTGGCTCATGCCTGTAATCCCAGCACTTTGGGAGGCTGAGGTGGGTGGATCACCTGAGGTCAGGAGTTCAAGACCAGGATGGCCAACATGGTGAAACCCTGTCTTTAGTAAAAATACAAAAATTAGCCAGGTGAGGTGGTGAACGCCTGTAATCCCAGCCACTTGGGAGGCTGAGGTAGGAGACTTGCTTAAACGCAGGAGGTGGAGGTTGCAGTGAGTGGAGATCATGCCACTGCATTCCAGCCTGGGTGACAGAAAACACACACACACACACACACAAAACCACAAAAAGATCTTAGTGTAGCCCAGATGCTCAAATGCCCAAGGGGAAGGGAATGTTAAAGTGGGATTATTATATGCCACCTGCTCAGTGCCTACTTCCAGCTATATTCTCAGAAGAACTGGGTGATGGGGTGACCTACTCTCTTGATTTGCCTAGGACTTACAGGTTTCCTAGGTTGTGACGTTTTCAGTTTAAAAGCAGTACAGTCCCAGGAAAATTTGGACAAGTTGGTCACCCTACTGGGAGGGCACTCTCTTCAATAAGGCATCAAGAAATACACTGATGAAATGAGCATTAGTATTATTGAAAAGCTCCATAGAATATCTTTGTAGGCCAGGGATGATGGTGGGAGAAGCTTCAGTGGGAACAATAGGGTCCAAAAGGGTACAGTGCATGTGATGGTACTTAACTTTGAGAACTAAGGTGGGTGCAAGTAACATAATAAAGTGCAGGGATAGGATGACAATAGAGTGTTTTTGCCTCCATTTGTTGCAGTGGTTGATTATTTATGGAATTCTTTGGAATAAAATAGATATGACTTTCAGAAGTAGAAAAATTCTAGGTCTAATAGGCAGAAACTTTGCAGACTCCTTGACTCTTACTCTGTTCCCAGATCTACTAAGCCAGTTCACAGATCTGGAGCCCATTGATTAAGAGGGAGGCTGGATCTCTCTGAGAAAGGACTCTCTGCTGATGCTATCACAGATATATATTGCAAATCTTCTAAATCTCCATCAGACTGGGACCTGTGGCCATTTACTAGAGGACTATGACCAAGAAAAAGGAAATACCAGAACTTGTTGAAAATTATAGACATAGTTGCCACTGCCATCCACCACCAGAGTGGGGATTTTATTGAGTCAGGTGCTAAATAAAGTCTTGGTGTGAGTCCATTTCAGTGGGAACTAGCATCCATCTTTGCAGAATCACCACACATTGTTTTTCTGACCCATATATCCACAGAGGGAAAGCTCTTATATAGGGAAGTAGCAAATAGTAACCATTTTAAACTGTACCTCCTCCTCTCACCCCTACCACTAAAGCAATACCAAATCCCTGACACAATGGAAGAGATTGGAACCAAAACCAAGGACTTGAAAAATGGAAATGTGAAGATTCCAACTACTTACCCGTGTTTAACTGACCCGTTTGGCCTATGGAAAATGCCATATAGGTTTTGGAAAACGATTGTGAGCTACTGTTAGTCAGGTAATGACGCCAGTCACGGCTGTGGTTCCTATTTACTGGAGCAAATGAACATCGCCTGTGGCACCTAATTCCCTAGCAAATGTTATCAGCAAAGATCATCAGGAACAGTTTATCCTCATTCTCTTACCTCAGGGCTATCTTAAACTATGTTGTTTTCTGTCACACTCTATTTCAAAGGGAACCGCTGTCTTTTCATCCCACAGACATAATGCTGGTCCATTACATTGATGACATAATGATAACGATGCCTATGAGCAGCAACAATCAAGCACCCTAATTGACTTGTGGTCACAGGCTAGGAGACGAGTACTGTGAAAGTCCTGATTTTCGCTAAATAGATGACATTTCTAGGGGTCCAGTGGTCTGGAGCATGTCAGGATATCTCCTCTAAAATAAAAGACAAATTGTTTTTCTTTGCATCACCACTGCAAAGAAAGAAACCAATCCTCTGCAGGCCTCTTTAGATTTAGGTGGCAATGTATACCATATTTGGGCATGCTGTTCTGGCCTATTTACTGAGAACCCATAAGGCTGCCAGTTTTGAGTGGGATTTGAAGTAAGAAAATGTTCTGCAGCAAATCTAGGCTGCCCTGTTGCTTGGGCCTTATGACTCAGCAGACTGAATGGTTTTGGAAGAGTGTGGCAGGATGTTCTATGAAGCCCAATAAAATTCTCACAGCACAGAATTAGGGGATTGAAGTAAGGCTATATTTCCCCTTTTATTTTTGAAACAGGGTCGGGCTTTGTTGCCAGGTGGAGTGCAGTGGTACAATTGGCTCACTGCAACTTCCACTTCCAGGCTCAAGTGATTCTCCCGCCTCAGCCTCCAGGGTGGCTGGGCCTACAGGTGCACACCACTTCCCCTGGCTACTTTTTGTATTTTTTGTGGAGATGCGATTTAACCATGTTGCACAGGCTGGTGTCGAACTCCTGAGCTCAAGCGATCTGCCTGCCTCAGCCACCTAAACTGCTGGATTGCAGGTATGAGCCACCACACCTGGCCGAGACTATACTTTCCTTGCTTGACAATTATTCTCCATTGAAAGGCAGCACTGGTTTGCTACTAGGCCCTTTTTCCTTTTCTTTTCTTTTTCTTTTCTTTTTCTTTTCTTTTCTTTTCTTTTCTTTTCTTTCTTTCTTTCTTTCTTTCTTCTTTCTTTCCTTCTTCCTTCCTTCTTCCTTCTTTCTTTCTTCTTTCTTTCTTTCTTTCGTTTTTTTTCTTTTCTTTCTTTCTTTCTTTTTTCTTTTCTTTTTTACAGGGATTGTTATGTTGCCCAGGCTGGAAAGCAGTGGTAAAATTATAGCTCACTGCAGCCTTGAACTCTTGGGCTCAAGGGATCCTTCCACCACAGCCTGCCGAGTAGCTAGAACTACAAGTGTGCACCACCATGCCCAGATAATTTTTATTTTTTCTGTAGAGACAGAGTCACTATCTTGCCCAGGATGGTCTCAAATTCCTGTCCTCAAGTGATCGTCCTGCCTTGGTATCTCAAAATGTTGGGATTACAGGTGTGAGCCATCATTGTTGGCCATGACTGAATTTCTGACTATGGAACACGAAGAGATTTTGTGACTTGAACTGTCCATCATTAACGAGTGTTATCTAACCCATTCAATCATCAAATGGCCATATGCAGGCAGCATTCCATTGTTAAATATACATTGCATGTAATATGAATCCTAGAAAAGTGGGAAGGTAGAATTAACTGAACGAGTAAGTGGCTCAGACTCTCATGGTACTTGCCACTACTTCCCATAAGTCCATATATACAGCCTCAAAGAGAGTTCTCTATGAGCATTTAACAAAGCAAGAAAATGTAGGTCTGTGGGTCTATGGATGTGTTCGCATAGTTGGCTTGCAGCTGCTGGAAGTGGGCAGCAGTTGTCTTATAGCCCCACTCAGGAATGGCCCCTAAAGACAGAGGTATAGGAAAATCTTCCCAAATATGACATCTGATTGTTTACATGAAGGAAAGAGAAATGTCCTCATATACTGATCTATGCAGATTCATGGACAGAAGCTAACAAGTTGGCTGGCTAGTGAGAGTGTGAAAAGAACAAGGTAAGAATTTGGTGATGAGGAGGTTAGGAGAGAGATACATGCATGGCCTTTAGAGTAGGCCAGAGTGTGAAGGTGTTTGTATTCCTCGCAATTGTCCCCAGAGGGCATTCTTTGTAGAGGAGACTCTCAGCAATCAAGTGGATGAGATGATCATTCTGTTGATGTTAGCCAACCTTTTCTTTCAGCTACCTTAACGTTCGCTCAGTAGACCCTGAATAAAATGGTCATGGGAGCTGGAATGGGGCCTATATGTGGACTCGACAGCAGGTTCTTCTCACTGGAGCTGATCTCTCTAGCATCACTGTTTAATGGGCAATCTGCGTATCAGCAGAGACCAAAGGCTGAGGCATCAGTGTGATTCCATTCCACAGTGAACCAGATAGTCATCTGGTGGGAGGTTAGTTACACTAGACTCCTTTCATCATGGGAGAAGGCACAAAATGTCTTTACAGGAATAGGTACATAATCTGAATACAAATTTGCTTTTCATACTTGCAGTGCTTTTGCCAGCACCACTATGTAGACTCATGGAATGCCTTATTCATCAACATGGCATCCACCGAACAGTGCCACCAACAAAGGAACTCATTTTATTTTAGGATGAAGAAAATGTTAGGTGATACTCATCTCCATGGAATTCATTGATCTTATCCTGTGTCCATCATGCAAAAACATCTGTCTTGATATGTCAACTGAAGAATCACATCAACTGAAAAAGATGAGATTTTATACATTTGGAAAGGAGAGTTTTGTGGAGCCCACTCCGTTGCCCAAGATGGAGTACAGTGGCATGATCTCAGCTCACTGCAACCTCCGCCTCCTGGGTTCAAGCCATTCTCCTGCCTCAGCCTCCCAAGTAGCTGAAATTACAGGCACGTGCCACCACACCCGGCTAATTTTTGTATTTTTAGTTGAGACAGGATTTCACCATGTTGGCCAGGCAGGTCTTAAACTCCTGACCTCAGGTAATCCACCCACCTCGGCCTTCCAAAGCGCTGGGATTACAGGTGTGAGTCACCGTGCCCGGCCGCTGAGAGTTTTATTTCTCAAAAGGGGGTTGTGACCTGCGGGCTGGCAATCTAGCACGCTGGGAAGCAAAGTCTCTAGCTGGACACATCAAGAGAGGAGTAAAGGGAACAGGAATTGAAGCTAAGCAGATTGGCTAAGTATACACATTCGACAGGTTATAAGAGGAGCTATGATTATTCATGAAGGAGAGGCACAGGCATGCGTAGTAAGCTAACATGTAGGCAACAGGAGTCCCATGTTCACATTGGGATAGAGACTTAACATTTAGATGTATTACAATCAGGCTCTACACATCAAAAAGTGAAGCAGAGGACATGAAATTCCTCTGTGTGCAGCCTTTGTAGACTAGTCAGAACTACCCCACGGTCAGTGGTCTCTGATCAGGAAGAAATTCTAGTCAGTTGTATCAAACCACAAAAGGGAGGGGCAGCATCATGTGTCAGGTGGTTGGTTGATATCAGTGGTGGAGCAAATCTTTCAAAAGCGCTGGTTTCTGTTTAACTCTTAGGGAAGAAAGCTTAATGGCAGTTAGCGAGAGAGGGGGTAAAATGAGGCGTGTCCTATCTCTTATCCCATTATGGCTGGGAACTAAGTTTTGAAAGTTTGTCTGGGGCCCACTTAGCCTAGAGAGGGGCGGTTTAGTTGGTTGCAGCAGTTGGTGGAGGCATAGAATTTTATTTTATTTTATTTTATTTTATTTTTTGAGACGGAGTCTCACACTGTCAGCCAGGCTGTAGTGCAGTGGTGCAATCTCAGCTCACTGCAACCTCTGCCTACCAGGTTCAAGTGATTCTCCTGCCTCAGCCTCCCGAGTAGCTGAGATTACAGGTGCCTGCCACCAAGCCTGGCTAATTTTGTTGTATTTTTAGTAGAGACGGAGTTTCTCCATGTTGGTCAGGCTGGTCTCGAACTCCTGACCTTGTGATTCGCCAGCCTCAGCCTCCCAAAGTGCTGGGATTACACGCGTGAGCCACCGTGCCCAGCCTGGATTTTTTTTTTAAATTAAAAAAAATTTTTTTTTGCGACAGAGTCTCCCTCTGTGGCCCAGGTGGAGTGCAATGGCACGATCTCAGCTCACTGCAACTCTGATCCTGGGTTCAAGTGATTCTCCTGCCTCAGCCTCCCGAGTAGCTGAGATTACAGGTGCCTGCCAAAGCTGGCTAATTTTGTTGTATTTTTAGTAGAGACGGAGTTTCTCCATGTTGGTCAGGCTGGTCTCGAACTCCTGACCTTGTGATTCGCCAGCCTCAGCCTCCCAAAGTGCTGGGATTACACGCGTGAGCCACCGTGCCCAGCCTGGATTTTTTTTAAATTAAAAAAAAAAATTTTTTTTTGCGACAGAGTCTCCCTCTGTGGCCCAGGTGGAGTGCAATGGCACGATCTCAGCTCACTGCAACCTCTGCCTCCTGGGTTCAAGTGATTCTCCTGCTCAGCCTCCCGAGTAGATGAGATTACAGGTGCCTGCCACAAGCCTGGCTAATTTTGTTGTATTTTTAGTAGAGACGGAGTTTCTCCATGTTGGTCAGGCTGGTCTCGAACTCCTGACCTTGTGATTCGCCAGCCTCAGCCTCCCAAAGTGCTGGGATTACACGCGTGAGCCACCGTGCCCAGCCTGGATTTTTTTTTAAATTAAAAAAAAAAATTTTTTTTGCGACAGAGTCTCCCTCTGTGGCCCAGGCTGGAGTGCAATGGCACGATCTCAGCTCACTGCAACCTCTGCCTCCTGGGTTCAAGTGATTCTCCTGCCTCAGCCTCCCGAGTAGCTGAGATTACAAGCACCCGCCATCATGCCCAGCTGATTTTTGTATTTTTGTGGAGATGGGGTTTCACCATGTTGATCAGGCTGGAATCTAACTCGTAACCTCAGGGGATCCACCAGCCTAGGCCTCCCAAGTGCTGGCATTACAGGCCGTGAGCCACCGCACCGGCCAGGATTTTATTTTTATTTCTTAGAATGGTGAAATTTCCTGCTGAAAGCTCAGTAATGACACCAACTGGGTGGCAGCACCCAGCAAGTTTGGGATTCTGTCCTATTGAACCTACTATGTGCTTTACATCGTAGGCCAATATGTCATATTCTCTCCATTGTCGCCATAATGTATGGGTCCAAGATTCAAGGAGTAGAGGTAGGAGTGACCCCTCTCACTGAAAAAATACTTGCTTTCCATTTCTACATTTTGGACTCAGGGGGTTAGAAGTTCTAGTGCAGGAGAAATGCTTCACCAGGGAATGTGACAGGATTTGGATATTTGAGAAGCTGACACCCTGCTCTCTGGCCATTTTATGCTCCTCAATCCATCGAATAGCAGCATGATGAACAGGGGGCAAATAAGGAGTCACTGTACTGAGCAGGGTGGTCTATTTTGACCACTACACAATGAAAGAAGAAGGACTGTGTCTAGAACCAGGGGCTTTCAGTGGGCTTCCTCTCATCATTCTCTTGCTCAATAGTATAGGTCAATGAAAACTGGTAATTCAAACAAGGCAAGATTATAAGGACCCAGATTCAGTGGGGATAAAGGTTTCAGGAACTTCATCTGGTAATGTATCCTGTCCTGCTGAGATGCTGGAAGAGGATAAGGGAAACATGGAGTGAATGGTAGAAAAAAGAGGTATGATTATCAACTGAAGGCTTGCTTCCCATTTTAGAAGCACGGATTGTAGCTATTATGCTTATGTTAATAGCTCCTCCTTTCTCTTCTACTTTATGTAAAAACCACTAGTGGTGGCTAATATTTTAGATTTCATATGGGAGTATGAATGAATCAACATCACCCCGTAATGATACAGTAGCTGATAGGACTTGTACATTCTGTTTTGAGTACAAGAGTGTTTCATCCAGACAAAAAGCAAGAGTGGATGTAGAGGGGACAAAAGGAATGGGCAGTACTGGAAATTCTGTTTTCCCTTTCAAGATCCACTTTTAACCTTTCCACCCTGCTCTGTCCCCTGACCCATAAAAACTGCATTCACCAGCATTTTTTGCACTGTGACTTTTATCCTTTAGCCCATGGGAGGTATCAGCAGGAGATCAGATGGTGAAGGAGAGAAAGATTGGGGTATTTTCCAGACTCCCTCCCTGCTGGGATATGAATTGGTAGTGGCTATATTTCTCTACAGAAACCCACAGTTCCCATTGGGTGTTCCTTTTCTTGCAGTTACTGCTACAGCTCTCACTAGTTTTTGGTAAACGACTCCCTCCCCTTGCACCTTGAGGCTTAGGAGTGCTAATGTTTTCTAGTGTTGCTATCCCAGAGGTGCTTCACCACCTCTTGTAGGTTTCCCTTAATCCTGCCCATATCCTTGTGCATGGTTATTTCATTAAACTCTGTTTAATTATTCCTTTTAAGCATGTCATCTGCTTTCTGTCATGAACCCAGTGATATAATTCCTAGTACTGGTTTATATGTACCTTCTCTCTTCCTTTTTATGATCAATCTTGCCGGAGGATTGTCAATTTTATTAGACTTTTCAACCAATCAATTTTTGGTTTTATTGATCCTTTATAATGGATATTTTCTTTTTCATTAATTTTTAAAAGATACCTGCTTATTCTTAGCCAGGCATGGTGACTCAATACTATAATCCCAGCACTTCGGGAGGCCAAGGCAGGTGGATCACTTGAGGCCAGGAGTTAGAGACCAGCCTGGTCAACATGGCAAAAAACCTGTCTCTACTAAAAATACAAGAAAACTATCCCAGCTACTCCGGAGGCTGAGGCATAAGAATCGTTTGAACCCAAGAGGCGAAGGTTGCAGTGAGCCAAGATTGCACCAGTGCACTTCAGCCTTGGTGACAGAGCAAGATCCTGTCTCAAAAACAAACAAACAAAAAACCCCCTGCTTATTCTGGATTTTTATGAATATTTGCTATTTTAAAGTTTCTTTATTGCTATTTTCATTTACTCTGTTACTCTGTTATTGGATGCTTAGCTTTTGAATTTTCAACCTTTTTTCTTTATTTTCTTTCTTTCTTTATTTTATTATTATTATTTTTTGAGACGGAGTCTCGCTCTGTTGCCCAGGCTGGAGTGCAGTGGTGGGATCTCAGCTCACTGCAAGCTCCGCCTCCCGGGTTCACGCCATTCTCCTGCCTCAGCCTCCCGAGTAGCTGGGACTACAGGCGCCCGCCACCTCACCCCGCTAGTTTTTTGTATTTTTTTAGTAGACAGGGTTTCACCGTGTTAGCCAGGATGGTCTCGATCTCCTGACCTCGTGATCCGCCCGTCTCGGCCTCCCAAAGTGCTGGGATTACAGGCTTGAGCCACCGTGCCCAGCCGCCTTTTTTCTTTAACAATACAAAGGTGTAAGAGCATATTTTTTAAAAAACATCACTTTAGCTGCAACCCATAATTTCTGCCATTAGTTGTGATATGTAATATTTTTGTTATTATTGGTGCTAAGTATTTTATAATTTTTGACTTTTTCTTTGACCTGCGATTTATTTCAAAATATGTTTTTAAATTCCAAAGATGGTCATTGTCTTTTTTATAATTTTCTTTCTTTATCTTTTTGTTGTGGATTTACAATTTATTGCATTGTGGTCAGAAAATGTGAACTGGTTAAGATGATTCTTTGAAAGTGTTGACTTCTTAAAATTTTTATTTTTATTTTTATTTTTTCTTTGAGACAGAGTCTCACTCTGTCACCCAGGTTGCAGTGCAGTGGCACAATCTCAGCTCGCTGCAACCTCCACCTCCAGGTTCAAGCGATTCTCCTGCCTCAGCCTCCGAGTAGCTGGGATTACAGGCTTGTGCCACAACCCTGGCTAATTTTTTTTTTTTTTTTTTTTTTTTTTTTTTTTTGGTAAAGAAGGGGTTTCACCATGTTGGCCAGGCTGGTCTCAAACTCCTGACCACAAGTGATCCGCCAGCCTCGGCTTCCCAAAGTGCTGGGATTACAGGCATGAGCCATTGCAGTGGCTGACATTTATTTATTTTTATTTTTATTTTTATTTTTTGAGGCAGAGTCTTGCTCTGTTGCCCAGGCTGGAGTGCAGTGGCCGGATCTCAGCACTGCAAGCTCGCCTCCCGGGTTCCGCCATTCTCCTGCCTCAGCCTCCAAGTAGCTGGGACTACAGGCGCCCGCCACCTCGCCCGGCTGGTTTTTTGTATTTTTTTAGTAGAGACGGGGTTTCACTGTGATCGCCAGGATGGTCTCGATCTCCTGACCTGTGATCCGCCGTCTCGGCCTCCCAAAGTGCTGGGATTACAGGCTTGAGCCACCGCGCCCGGCCTACATTTATTTTTTTTAAAACCTAGTATATGGTTAATTTTTATATACGTTTGATGTACTGGACCACCAGGATGACACATTGCCTTTGTATGGATTAGGAAAATACATTCTATCTTCCAGCTAAATGCAGTACCACACTTGAACATGTGGTTTGGTAAGTGGAGCATGGCATGGAATTTGGCCCCCACTTTCCCCTTTGACGAGGTCCCTTTGATCTGTGAACCCCGCCCTGCTATTTGTTCTTCTTTTTTTCTTTTCTTCACTCCCTCCCTCTACTTCTGTTCATGTGTTGTAAAGGATGTTTATTCCAGTTGCTAGGTACAGTGTTCTATGTATAGCTACCAGATCAAGCATATCATTTGTTCAAATTTTCTACATCACCACTGATTATTTTGTCTGCTTCATCTGTCAATTTCTGAGAGACATGAACTAAAGACCCTGTCTGGGTGGTGAATTTGTCAATTTCTTCGCCTAGTTCTGTTAATTTTTGCTTCACATGTTTCAAAACTGTAATTGAGTACATTCAAGACTAGGATTGTTGTATTTTCCCAGTCAATTGAAACTTTTATGAATACATAGTAACCCTCTTAAACATAGTAATTATGTTTCTTTTACTTTCTTTACTTTTGAGACAGAGTCTCACTCTTGTTGCCCAGGCTGGAGAACAATGTTGCCATCTCTGCTCACTGCAACCTACGCCTCTGGAGTTCAAGCGATTCTCCTGCCTCAGCCTTTCAAGTAGCTGGGATTACAGAGATGCACCACCATGCCTGGCTAATTTTGTATTTTTAGTAGAGATGGAGTTTCACAATGTTAGTCAGGCTTGTCTCAAACTCCTGACCTCATGCGAACCACCATCCTCAGCCTCCCAAAGTGCTGGGATTACAGGCGTGAGCCACCGTGCCCAGCTTTCTTTTTTTCTTTCTTTCTCTTTCTTTCTTTCTTTCCTTCCTTCCTTCTCCTTCCTTTTCTTTCCTTCTTTCTTTCTTTTTCTTTCTTTCTTTTTTTCTTTTCTCTTTCTCTTTCTTTCTTTCTTTCCTTCTTCCCCTCCTTCCTTCTTCTTCCTTCCTTCCTTCCTTCTTTCCCTCCTTCCTTCCTCCTTCCTTCTTCTTCCTCTTCTTTCCTTCTTTCTTTCTCTTTCTCTTTCTTTTTTTTTTTTGACGGAGTCTCGCTCTGTCGCCCAGGCTGGAGTGCAGCGATCTCAGCTCATTGCAAGCTCTGCCTCCCATATTCACGCCATTCTCCTGCCTCAGCCTCCCGAGTAGCTGGGACTACAGGCGCCCCAAACACACTCGGCTAAATTTTTCAATTTTTAGTAGAGATGGGGTTTCACCGAGTTAGCCAGGATGTTCTAGATCTCCTGACCTCATGATCCACCCGCCTCGGCCTCCCAAAGTGCTGGGATTACAGGCGTGAGCCACTGCGCCCAGGCTTATTTTATTTTAAAGTCTATTTATCTGATTTTACCTTAATATCAGAAGAAATTGAAAGACAATTAAAATAAATTAAGTTACAACAGCTTAATTTTTGTTGATCTTAGTATTTGGCTGGTGTATTTGCCCCATCATTTCACTTTCAAACTTCTTGAGTCCCTGTGTTTTAGGGATGCCCCTTAAAAATAGCTAGATTTCAGCCGGGCACAGTGGCTCACGCCTGTAATCCCAGTACTTTGGGAACTCGAGGTGGACAGATCGCTTTAGCTCAGGAGTTTGATGAGACCAGTCTGGGCTGTTCACCAAAAAATACAAAAATTAGCTGGGTGTGGTGTCCCAGCTGTTCGGGTGGCTGAAAGTAGGAGGATTTCTTGGGTCTGGGAGGTGGAGGTTGCAGTGATCCAAGATCACACCACTGCACTCCAGCCTAGATGATAGAGCCAGCCCTTGTCTAAAAAAAAAAAAAAGCTGGAGTTCTTTAAACTCAGACTGATAATCTTTGCTTTTCAGCTGGAACATTTAGTTCATTTGTATTTATGCAATTACTGACATACTTAGGTTTAAATCTTCCTTTATTCTATTCTGCCACTTTTCCAAAAATTTTTCCTATTTTCTTGTCGTCTTCGGATTGATTGATTTTTTTTCTTTCTTCTTTCATTTTTTCCCCCTTTGCTGGTTTGAAAGATACACTTTTATGTTTGTAGTGGTTATCCTAGAAATGTTAATATTTATATTTAACTCAACTAAGATTAGTTTTAAAAAATACATTACCAATACCCAGCATTCTAGGAGATAGTCCCACACAGACTACAGTTTATAACAATGTTCAGCATACCAAAGACAGGCCCTAAGCACATTAGAGAACATATCCACACTACTGTGGAGTCCATTAGCAAACAACCTCTGCCTATGCATAGGGCTAGGTCTAGATATTTTGAATCCTTCTAACCAGTTCTGTGGGCCCATCTCCTGTCCTGTGTGATTTTCTTTTTAAAGTCTGACACCATCAACCTTCTTTAGCAGACTGCCATTGGGCTACAAGAGTGACTTATTGCTGTAAATATGTGGAAAGCTGGAAGTGTCTAGGAGTTATGTTTCTGCTGGGATAGCCTGTAGCCAACTGGCCAACTCCTGTGAAAGTATGAAAGCCCAGCTCCCTTGCCTCAAGCTGGACAAATCCTGAATAATCTATGTTCCATATATATCCCAACTGGATCAAGCAGAGGCTGGCACTTCATTTTGCACCATGCTTGGTCTCATCCTCTCTTCTGTCCTCTTTTCATCACTCCCTTACCTGTTTCTCCTGGGAGCACTTCCTTAATAAGCCATTTATGCTCAAATCTTCATTCAGGATATGTATCTGTTTTTTTTTTTTTTTTTTTTTTGACAGAGTTTTGCTCTTGTCGCCCAGGCTGGAGTGCAATGGCACAATCTCAGCTCACTGCAACATCTGCTCCTGGGTTCAAGCGATTCTCCTGCCTCAGCCTCCCAAGTAGCTGGGGTTACAGGCGTGCACCACCACGCCTGGCTAATTTTTGTATTTTTAGTAGAGACGGGGTTTCTCCATGTTGGTCAGGCTTGTCTCGAACTCCCGACCTCAATGATCGCCGCCTCGGCTCCCAAAGTGTTAGGATTATAGACATGAGCCACTGCACCAGGCCAGGTGTGTATCTGTTAAACCTGACCTAAGACAGAGCCTATGCATATGACAAAGCTTAGTGTACTATACAGCTCCCACCCAAAGACTGTTGGCCTATACAAACAGTCTCCATGCAGCGCACATAGAGATGTATCATTCTGGTGAGGGTGAAAAGTCTTTCTCTATAGATTAATATTAGTTCCTCTCCCTTTGCTGTCTGCCTCCTTAATTTCTCCACCCTTCCTCCAACTGCCTTCCTTCAGGAGGCATGACTTACTTGATGGGTCCTTTTGGAAAAAGAAACTGGGCATGTGTAGCCCAGCCTTTACCTCTCTATATAATCTTGGGAAGAGAGTAGGTGTTCTGCTCTGTTCTGCTCTTGTTCAGTGCTGCATGTGACTTGGTGGGTCAGTCTATTTCAGGAGTTTACTATTAGGAGGCCCAGTTGCTTGGAGATTTAACCACATTCTCCTAGATACTTCATCCTTTCCTCTTTTTTTTTTTTAAATTGATTTAGAACTTGGACAAAGAAAAGGAGTGTGTCATTTGGACTCCTCCAATCCCAGTGGATACTATTACCTTCATTTGATAGAGGAAGAAACAGAAGTATAGAGAAGTCAATTAATTTGCTAAAGGTCATGCACCTAAGTGGTAAAATCTGGGTTCAAACTCCTGCAGTGTAGAGTTAAGAATGTGGGATCTGGGCTGGGCGCGGTGGCTCTCGCCTGTAATGCCAGCACTTTGGGATGCTGAGGCAGGTGGATCACTTAAGCTCAGGGGTTCAAGACCAGCCTGGGCAAAATGGCAAAATCCTGTCTATACAAAAAATACAAAAATTAGCCGGGTGTTGTGGCACACACCTATGGTGACAGCTACTTGAGAGGCTGAGATGGGATAATGGCTTGAGCCTGGGAGGTGGAGGTTGCAGTGAGACGAGATCACACCATTGCACTCCATGCACTCCAGCTTGGGTGACAGAGCCAGACCCTGTCTCAAAAAAAAAAAAAAAAAAAAAAAAAAAAAGAATGTGGGCTCTGGAGCCTGACTGCGTGAGTTTGAAGTAGGACAGAAGAGGTAATGAAATGGAAGGGCAGGGAAACGACAATAAAAACTAAGAGAGAACAATGAGAGTTTTTATATCTGGCCCTATTTACACCTAGAAGACAGCCAGTACTAACACCTCACCTCTCACTTACCAAACTGTGGTCATCTCTTCCCTGTGACCCTGACAAACCTCTCCCTCACAGGGGTCTGGATCAACCTCTCTGCCACCCCTCCCAGGCTCAAGTGATCCTCCTGCCCCAGCCCCCTAGCAGCTGGGACTACAGGTACACGCCATCATGCCCAGCTAATTTTTTTCTTCAATTTTTATTTTAAATACTGGGGTATATGTGCAGGATGTGCGGTTTGTTACATAGGTAAACGTGCCATAGTGGTTAGCTGCAGAAATCAATCATCAACTAGGTATTAGTATGTTTGGGCATGGCATGACCCTTCTTCCCTCTCTGCCTCTTTTGTGGGATTCCAGTTCCCACCTGAAGGTCTAACTCTACCACCTGGCACAGATAATGAAAAGACCTTTTTCTGGCCAGGTGTGGTGGCTTCTGCCTGTAATCTCAGCACTTTGGGTGGCCAAGGTGGGCGGATCACCTGAGGTCAGGAGTTCAAGACCATCCTGGCCAACACGATGAAACCTGTCTCTACAAAAATATAAAAATTAGCCGGGCATGATGGTGGGTGCCTGTAACTCTAGCTACTCGGGAGGCTGAGGTGGGAGAATCGCTTGAACCTGGGAGGCAGAGGTTGCAGTGAGCTGAGATCGTGCCATTGCACTACAGCCTGGCTTTTTTTTTTTTTGAGACTCCGTCTCAAAAAAAAAAAAAAAAAGAAAAAGAAAGAGAGAAAGAAAGAAAAAGGAAAAAGGAAAAGATCTTGTTTTCACCAAAGGAGCACTATAGATGGAAGGAGACAAGTAGATTGGTTTGGCATAAACAGCCTTAGCATAAAATGCAGAAATTATCAGGTAATTTATTCTAAATAACTTTTCTTCATTGTAAATCTCAAAAAACCCTTTGCATTCATTCTTTAATTATTTTGTTATTTTGTCTTGCTTTGCTTTTATGTGCTTCCTTTTTGGTCCCATTATTTGTCTTTACTGAGATGGTAAGTTATAAGATTGCTTGACCTTACAGTAACCTAAAATCGACCTATCATTCCATGCATCAGACTGTCAACATTGAAACTACCCAATCCCTGGCCTCCACCACAGCCCTCAGTCCCTGAATAGCGCATTGGTATCCATGAGCTTGTGAGATCACCAGAGAAAAATCCCCCAGCTGTTGAGATAATACCAGATGCAGATAGCAAAGAGCAGGCAAGCCAACAACAAGGATGCAGAAGATTTAATAGCTTTGCAATCTTATAGATCAAAAAGCCAATTAGCTCTGAGTAATTCCTAAAGGAGTCATCATACTATGTAAAAATAGTTCTGCAGTTTCTGGAAGAAGAGAAAACCAGCCTCAAAGGGCATCATTGCACTCAGGTCATATCACAAGTGTGACATACTGATTACTATGCATACTGCACAGTTCAATGTTTGGAAGAAGAAATCACTGTGATACGTGGCAAGGTAAGTCACAGTACAGGAGAATATTGTAGCTCAATGGTTCTCAAAAGGGGACTATTTTGCCCTCTGGAGAAATTTAGCAATGTCTGCAAATGGTTGTAATAACTGGTGTGTGTGTGTGTGTGTGTGTGTATGGGGTCTGATACTGACATCTAGTGAGTCAAGTCCAGTGACGTTGCTAAACATTCTACAATGCAGAGGACCCCTGCCCCCTGGTCCCCATCCCCCCATTCCCACACAAAATGTATCTGACCCAGGTTGAAAGCCCTTGTTGTAGATTACACAGAGAAGTATACATAAGTAGCAAGATAGTGCTTCTTGTATCACAGAAGCCACTTTGTAATAATGACTTCAAAGTTTTCCAGGGGGGATGATGGTACATGAAGATTCATTGTATCATTCTGTTTGCTTTGTATACATTTTAAATTGTCCATAATAAGGAAACATGAAAAGATCAGAGAGCACTATTTGACCCCACTCGAAATGGCAGAAGGTTTTTACAAGCAGAAATCACTGAAATTGAAAGATGGATATTTTCTAGTGGGTGGCTTTAGAATTTCAAAGTCAGACAGGACACTAGAAGACTAGATACAACTGGTGAAAAACAATCATAAACAATGGAGCATTTTCCCAGAAGCAGTTCTGAATACAGCACATAACTTAAATAGTTTTTCAATGCAAGTGAACCTGGTTCATCTGACAAAACTTGCCATATTTAGAAGATACTAGCTCTAAAGTTCATATATGGGGTAGGATTTCTTCATTTGGATTGTCTGTATTTTCTGCCAAACATGTGTTTTTTTTAAAACACCTTTTATTTTGAAAAGTTGCTGTAGGGGTCAAGGGAAAACTTCCCCTTCATCCTCTGAAAGTTCACTGAGAAAACAATTACCAAAAGGCAGATTAATTGGAGAAAAGGCATACAAATTAATTTAACATGTATACATGGGAAGAACCACAGAGTGATCACCGGCCCTGCAATGTGGTTCAGGTCTTGGTCAACCAGATTCTGGGAGAGTGGAGACGAGGAATTCTGTTGAGTGGATTACTGGGACGAATGAGCGGATCAGGAAACAGAGATTAATTGTACATTATCTTGTGAAAGGGTCTTTTCAGGTGTGGTTACATTCTTGGTCCTACAGGGAAAGGAAAAATAGACAATTATTCTTTTTGGTGGGTCTGAATCTTAGCCAGATAAAGGTTTGGGGTGAGGCAGTGGGGAGTGGAAAAGGTCAAGAGGCCTTGAGGCTTCTTCAGTTCAGCATGTCAAAGTGCTGTATTTCGGGGTATCAGCTTCTGAGCCCCAACATTGCACAAGTGGAACAGAGAATCCCTGTATTTCCTTCATCCTGTAGGGGAGGGAAAACTTTTCCTTTACTCTCTGAGGGTTCAATAATTGAGTCTATGAAATAAACTGATGGTAGACACATTAACAGGAGAAAAGGTATAACAATTCATTACATGCATGGGGGTATGTCATGAAAGAAAAGTGAATAGCCCCAAACCCGGTAGATTTAGAAGTTTATATACCCTTTTCATAGGGGCGAGAGGAGGGAGGATATAGGGAACTTAGGATAGAATAAATGATTTTGGGGAAAGATGAGTGGGCCTCAGAATAGGTGACAGACTGTGACAAAGTCTGTCTGGGCATGGCATTGACTTCCAGTCTTCTCTCCTGTTTAAATTTCTCTGGTTGATGAGATTCCTGGGGAGGAGATTCATGATAACTGAGTTAGTTTTTGAGGATCTGTCTTTAGGCAGATTCAGGAAGTTCAGAGAAAGCCTCTCCCTGCATTTGCTCTTCCCCAAGAGCCCTAAGTTTAAAGTAATCAGCATACTAAAATAACATATTTTGGGATGGTATTTACAGAACTCCTTCAATCCAGATTCCTAAAGTTAATAGTTTACATTTGCTTTATCATCCTATTACTTTTTTTCTTTCTTTGAGACAGAGTCTCACTCTGTCACCCAGGCTGGAGTGCAGTGGCACGATCTAAGCTCATTGCAGCCTCCACCTCTCAAGTTCAAGCAGTTCAAGCAATTCTGGTGCCTCAGCCTCCTGAGTAGCTGGGATTACAGGCATGGGTCACCACACCCAGATAATTTTTGTATTTTTAGTAGAGATGGGGTTTCACCATGTTGGCCAGGCTGGTTCAAACTCCTGACCTCAGGTGATCTGCCTGCCTCGGCCTCCTAAATTGATAGGATTACAGGTGTGAGCCACTATGCACGGCCTTATTACTTTTTTTCTAAAATATTTTAGAGTAAGTTGTAAAATAATGCCCCATTAACTCTAAATACTTCTGTGGTTGTTCTTTATTTTTAAAATGTAAAATTTTAATTAATTTTTTAAAGAGACAGGGTCTTGCTCTGTTGCCCAGGCTGGAGTGCAGTGGCCAGATCATGGCTCACTGCAGCCTCTAACTCTTGGGCTCATGGGATCCTCCCACCTAAGCCTCCTGAGTAGCTGGGACCAGAAGTGTGCACCACCACTTATGGCTAATTAAAAACAATTTTTTTGTAGAGATAGGGTCTGTTGATGTTGCTCAGGCTGGTCTTGAACTATGGCCTCAAGAGATTCTCTTGCTTCAGGCTCCCAAAGTACTGGGATTACAGGCATTAGCCAGCATGCCCAGAGGTATATTCTTTTTTCTTTTTCTTTTTTCTCTTTTGAGACAGGGTCTTGCTCTGTCACCCAGGCTGGAGTGCAGTGGCATGCTCACAGCTCACGGCAGCCTCAACCTCCCCATCTCAAGCAATACTTTTATATCAGCTTCCTCAGTAGTTGGGACTACAGGCATGCACCACCAAGCTGAAATAATTTTTGTATTTTTTGTAGAGATGGGGTCTCACTCTGTTGCTCAGACTGGTCTTCAACTCTTGAGCTCAAGCAATCCACCTGGCTCAGCCTCCCAACGTGGTAGGATTACAGGGGTGAGCCACCACACCCGGTTCCAGAGGTGTTAACTCTAAATACGTCAGTGGGTGTTTTCCCATCACCATGGCACACGTTTATCTACATAACAAACCTGCATGTCCTGTACATGTAGCACATGTATCCCGGAACTTTAAATGAAATTAAATTTAAAACAATAAATAAAAAAGAAATTGCCACAACAGCAGCCATCCACATTGAGACAAGACCCTTGACCAGCAAAATGGTTATAACTCTCTGAGGGCTAAGATGACTGTTAGCATTTATTAACAATAAAGTATTTTAAAATTACAAAAAAAGAGAGAAAAACACAATGTTGTAGTATGTCAAAAAATTGCATAAACTTAATTTAGTCGTGAAGGAACATCAGACAAACAAATACTGAGGTATAATCTACAAAATTACTGGCTTGCACTCTTTGAAAATGTCAAGGTCGTGGAAGACAGACTGAGGAATTCTTCCAGATTAATGGAGACGTGATAACTGACACGCAGTTAGAAAAAAATATTTTTTTTTTGTTGCTATAACAAGCATTATGGGAGTAGGGTGGGAGCACATGTCGTCAGGACTTCCTGAGACTGTGTCATAAAAAAAAAAAAGTATTATTGGGGTGAGCAGGGTGGCTCACGCCTGTAATGCTAGCATTTTGGGAGGCTGAGGTGGGCAGATCCCTTGAGGCCAGGAGTTCCAGACCAGCCTGGACAATGCGGTGAAAAGCTGTTTCTAGAAAAATACAAAAAATTTAGCAGAGCCTGGAGGTGTGCATTTGTAGTCCCGGCAACTCAAGCGGCTAAGGTGGGAGGGTAGCTTGACCCCAGGCAGGTAGAGGCTGCAGTGAGCCATGATCGTGCCATTGCACTCCAGCCTGGGCGATAGAGTGAGACCCTGTCTCAAAAAAGAAAAGAAAAGAAAAGAAAAGAAGATCAAATTTGAAATATCTGTAGATTAAGGAATAATACAGTGTTTGTCTTTTTTTTTTTTTTTTAAGATGAAGTCTCACTCTATTGCCCAGGCTGGAGTGCAGTGGCTCCATCATGGCTCACTGCAGCCTCCACCTCCCGAATTTAAGCGATTTCCTGCCTCAGCCTCCCGAGTAGCTGGGATTACAGAAGCGTGCCACCATGCCCGGCTAATTTTTGTGTTTTTAGTAGAGGCGAGGTTTCACCATGTTGGCCAGGCGGCTGGTCTCAAATCCTGACCTCAGGTGGTCACCTGCCTTGGCCTCCCAAAGTGTTGGGATTACAGGCGTGAGCCACCGTGCGCGGCCCATTTTGTTTTTCATGGTACTTACAGTCCCTAGTTTAGCCTAAGGTAACAATGATAGCAGGCCAACGCAGCGTGTCAGAACTCGTGGATCCATGTTTCCCACGGCTAGGTCGTATCCCTCGCATTAGCGTAATGCTTGGCACACAGACAATGGCTGCCACCTTCCTGATTATTTCCTTTTATCTCAGCAGTCAGCAAGGCGTAATGTAATTTATCTGCTTATATTTATGTCTTTCCCAAAGACTGTATTATTTCTCTATCCCCAGTGTCTAGCACATATTAGGTGCTTGAAAAATGCGTGTTTGTATTAGTGGTTGGGGTAGATACTACGGAAAAGATAAGGTCTACTTGTTGGCCCGTGGATGGCATTTTTCTGTTCGAATGGGAAGGCTGAGGACTTCGGAGGGCGCAGCCCGCGTAGTAACTTCGCAAAGGAGCCCGCGAGTCTCCACGTCGCTGGCTGCCGGGCCTCGGGTTTCCGCTGGGTGGGGAGGAAAGTGGGGCGGGAAATCGAAAAACGAACTCTCAGCTCCCGGCATTCCTCGTGGGCGGTGCTCCCCTTTGACCCTTCGCTCGCGTGCTACACATCCGGGCCTCTGCTACTAGTGAGAGGAAGATGGCGGCCGCGGCTGTGGTGGTTCCCGCAGAGTGGATAAAGAACTGGGAGAAATCAGGGAGAGGCGAATTGTGAGTGTTCGGGCCGGAGGCAGGCGCACTGCCGGGCCGGGCCAGGGCGTCAGCTGCACTCTCACCTGTGGTGGGAGGTTGGGGGGGAAAGATGTACCCCCTCCCCCACCCGGGCGGCGGGCGTGGATGGTCGGCTAGGAGTTTCGAACTCGGGGAGAGGTGCTGTTAACCGCCGCGGACCTCCTTCCTTCCCTGGCCTCCCAGAAATCGCTACTGCCTGCGGTAGCTCGGCTTCCTTTAGCCTCTTAGTAGAACTCCTATTCCGCCCCTGCAGGTCTCTGCGCTCCCTCTTGATCTCTTTTTGTGTCCCCCTCTTCGCTTGATCTCACTAGGCTCCTTTATCTTTATGGGGCTGCGCTGGGGCGATTCGGACTTTCCATCTCTCTCTGTCCCATTTCTTCACTCTGCACCCGTTGGACTCCGCAGTTTGGAGCTTGGCGCCTCCTCTGCCTGAAGTCCGAGGAGGGCGAACCGTCCCGGATTCCCTCCCCTCCTCTTCGCCCGCTGCCGCGAAGCCCGGGGCGCCGCGAAGAACCCGGTTTGGCACCTTCTCGTCCTCCCGGGGAGCGGTCTCTTGACTGTCCCGGCCTCGCGTAGCGCCGTGGGGAAGTGTGGCAGGGATTGCCGCTTTCCCTGAAGAACTACAGACATTTCTTTGCTCCGTCTGTTCACCTTAGAGCTATTTAGGGTTGGATTTAACTTTCGTCATTAAATGTTCCCTAAACCCCATTTTATCCTGGGACTGCAACTAATTCTGGCAACTCTCCAAGCTTCTCGAGTACCTAGGATAACGCGTTTCCTTTAGTCGTGAAACTTTTCCCCCGTAACACCGAAAACAGTAATTTGCCATACCCCTAGTCTTCTCGCCCCCACATTAGAGCGCTCCCTCCTCCCCTCTCCCTGGAAAAAGTCGTTTAAGCAGCAAAGCAAACCTCAGATTTAAGAAAACATATTAATAACAGCTTCTCATTTCCTTCTCTGGATCGCTTTTGGATGCTAACGCTCAACCCTGGATGAAATTAATCTTGTTAGCCATTTTTTGTCGTCCTTGCCCACCCCTCTCCATTCTAGTAGCCAGTTTACCGTGGCTCATGCTAAAGATTCAGATCTTTGTAACTTCATTACTTGGAACGAAACACGAGGAACGCGTTGCCGGATCCCGCGCTTGTAATAGTGCCAGCCTATGTGGCTTCCTCCCCCGCACCCCCCGCACTGCTGTATGAAGTCTTAACAGTGTGAGCTCTAGAATTCCCTAAATAAGCGGCTGTCTTAGCCACTTAACTAGCCGAGTGACCTTGGGTAAGTTCCTTAACCACTTGGACTGTTTCCCCTTGAGTAAATTGGGAATAATAAGTACTCTACTCAAAGGATTGTTGTGAAGACTAAATAATGCCTGTAAAGCACTTGGCTTATAGTAAGTGCTCAAGTGATAGCTATTAAAAGTAATATTATTCCAACCTTTAGATATTTAAACTTCTCAGGCAGCTCATGCACTTAAAGTCTGTACCACTCAGGTTAGCAATTAATTGGTCTCTGACTCCTTCATGTGTATTACTCTTGCACTGTAGTGAATTGAGAGGCCCTTGAAAGATAGGGACTATGTCTCATATTTCTTTCGGTTCAACACACGCCCCCCCCCCCAGCATATGCTTAGAGTGCTTATTGGTTTATTAATTGTCAGAGAAGACTATTTGATAAACCTTCGTTTTTAACTATAATGAACATTTTATAAATCCTCGTACATGCTAGTTAACAAATAGCTATCAAGTTTGTTAGCTAGTTGACAAATAGCCATCAAGTTTGGGGAAGGCAAGATGGGAAGTTACCCAGCCAGACCATCATCTTCATCCATATTAGGGTAATCCCCCAAAACTCATAAAGCAATTCACTGTTTGTTTACTTTTAAAGCCAGCTCATTTATTTAGGGCTGTTATCTTGTAGATTGCTCAGCTTCCTCCTTTCAGCTACTGCTTTTTGACAGTTTTGCTTTACTTTTTTCCCCTTGAGACGGAGTCTCGCTCTGTCGCCCAGGCTGGCGTGCAGTGGCGCGATCTCGGCTCACTCACCGCCGCCTCCCGCGTTCAAGCGATTCTCCTGTCTCAGCCTCCCTGTCTCACCCTCCCTAGTAGCTGGGACTACAGGCACGTGCTACCACGCCCGGCTAATTTTTTGTATTTTTAGTAGAGACGGAGTTTCACCGTGTTAGCCAGGATGGTCTCCATCTCCTGACCTCGTGATCCACCCGCCTCGGCCTCCCAACAGTTTTACTGTTACTGCTCCCACCTTAAAATGAGTGGTATTAGGGCTACAAGGTGAAATTCTGCTTGGCTTCTGACTGGTAATGGTTGGAGAAAAAGTGATGTAGGAGGTCGAAATACCTAGATAAAATGGAATTTAGGTTACATTATGTGTATTTATATATTACATGCTACCTGTCATAGTTCTATATTTGAAGAGCTGCTTCAAAACTGTTATTAGAAGCCGTGTGTGGTGGCTCACGCCTGTAATACCAGCACATTGGGAGGCCGAGGTGGGTGGATCACTTGAGGTCAGGAGTTAGAGACCAGTCTGACCAACATGGTGAAACCCCCTCTCAACTAAAAGTACAAAATTAGCCGGGCGTGGTGGCACATGCCTGTAATCCCAGCTACTCGGGAGGCTGAGGCAGGAGAATCGCTTGAACCCGGCAGGCAGGCGGAAGTGGCGGTGAGTCTGGGCCTGGGCAACAAGGGGAGCGAAACTCTTTCTCAAAAACAAACAAAACAAAAAGAACAACAAAAAAAACTGTTATTAGAACTTACATGTATGTAGTTATTGCATGACTTGTGGAATGTGGATTGAATTATAGTAGATCCAAATCAGTATAGTCAGTTTTATGATTGCATTCTGTTACAGGAAGAGAGTTTAAAATTGTGTAACATAATAAGCTATTTTAAATGGTTAACACATCACCATTCAGTACTTAGTTGCAGTTTATTTGACCTCTTTTCCCTCTATGAAAACTTGTTGCATATAGCATGTCTTTGGAGTTTTGTATCTTCCTAAAGATAGGTGTTAGCATTTTCATATTACTAGGCAGAATACGTGGTGGTGCAAATATATTACAAAAAACATTTTTCCTTGTCTGAAAACAGCCTCTGAAATATAAAACAGCAACTGGAAATTTAAAAATGAAGGTAGTGTGCCACCAAATTATTAGTGAATCTATAGATTGGCGTTTAGAATATGACCAATATTTAAAATTACCTTGGGTGAATTTTTCCTTTTTAACAAGATAAATTAGCAGATAAGCTTTAACTTGACTGAAAATTATCTTTTTTAAAAATAATGTCATGTATTCATGAGGTTGTTAATTCATTTCTTGTCTGTCAGTTCTTACCACCATAAATCTTTTCTGGGGGTGGTAGTCAACTAGTGTTGAAAGCAACATATGAGATGTATGGGATATTTTATAACTTTCAGATAGGGCAAATTCTTAATTGTATGCCATGAAAAACAACTGTCTATTAAATGGAAGGTCTTGGCTTTGAAGAATGTTTTATTAGGTAATTAGGGAGAAAAGTGAAACTGTATTTTGCCTATCTGAATGGTCCATCCATCACATATCTAGATATCCCATTATGTTTCCAGATACCAATTATGTTTTTAATGCTAAATTATAGAACTCTTAAAGAATGACCTTTTCCAAGAGGGCTCAGAAGGGCAAAGGAGGGCTACCAAAATGTAATTGTAATTTCCAGTAATACTTATATCTAAATGCAAACCTTTCAAATTCTGAAAGATATGTATTTGATCACTTATTTTGGAATTAGTTTTAGTTTCTTGATTATTTTATATTGACGTAGAACTTGCCGTGATTAAGCTGATAAATTTGCATGTACTGGTAGATCCGGTGGAGAATTCTGGTTTTGGTAGAAATCATTAACACAGTGAACTCAACATTTCTTTATCACAAGCAACCTTAATGGAGAATTGA
Source organism: Trachypithecus francoisi (assembly GCF_009764315.1). NCBI lineage: Eukaryota > Metazoa > Chordata > Mammalia > Primates > Cercopithecidae > Trachypithecus > Trachypithecus francoisi. Next base: position 160,215 of record NW_022680492.1, on the reverse strand, counting down.
TATTCGAAGCTCTTAATCTGAAGATGCTAGCCTCATGTTAATAGTCTAATTTTGAAATACTTACGTTTGTTGAATATCATCTGTTTGTTTGAATAGCTTATTTTAGGTATCTCAATTAGAAAGTTTTGTTAGTCTTACCTTATTAATGGTAGTTATAATAAAGCTTTACAATTTAATTGCCAAATGTTTTGATTGCTGCTGTTTTTCTTCTGCTGCTATGACATTATTTAGACATTCTAGAACTTATTTAAGTACATTTGGTTGTTCAAAACATGCCATAGGATCTGAATTTTTTGGAGAATTCTAGGTAGAGGGTTATAATCATTCTAAGAAATTTTAGTCTGCTGGTTGAGTCTTTTTTTCCTCGCAAAGTTGTTCCAAATTCAGCCAAGCTTATCTGAAACCTTTTCTTGATGTCTCAGTTTTCATTTCATATTTAATTTCCCATTTCGACCTGTATTCATAAACTGAGTATAAGTCTTAGTCTGTTTCCCTGGGAAGGGAACATTCTTCAGGAAATGTTGAAGCAATGTCAGGAGGTTGTATAGGCTCGCCTTGTTTGTTTAAAAAAAAAAAAAATTATTCTGTAATGCTTTAATGTTTAGGTAGGGTGAGTGCTGTCAATATACTTGTGCTTTTTTCCTGCTGTAAGTGCGGCCTCCTGTTTGTCTTTTTTTCTTTCTTTCTTTCTTTCTTTCTTTCTTTTTTTTTTTTAACATTTTCTGTGTTCCTTTTCTTTTAAATGCATGTTTCTACAAGATAAAACTATATTGTCCCAGTATCACTTTTGTGGGTTTGGTTTCTGTTCTACAAATGATAATAGAGGTAGCACTTTGCTTAACTACATTTAACCTTTTTGTTGTCTTGTTTTAAAGAATTAAGTGAAGCGTAAATAGCATCAGCCTTTTATATATGAAAGCCACATTTGAGATATGAGCATAATCAAGTAATTTAAGCTTGTGACTCTGTTTCCTTTTTACTGGAAAATGGGAACAAGTAAGATGAAAAGCCGTATACCCATGTTAAGTATTCACAAAATACCTTTTAAGTCCTTGAAGGAACTTCAGACATTTTATTCAGTTTTCCATACATCTTTTGACAGAAGGTAGATTCTGTCCTCGTTCTCAGGGACCTGAGACAGCATCTCCATAATAGCACTAAACAATTTTAAAAGTGGAAAAAACGAATGCCTGGCATGGTGGCATGTGAGGTGGTGGTGGTGTGCACTGTGGCACACACCCGTAATCCCAGCTACTTGGGCAACTGAGGCAGGAGGAAGGATCGCCTGAGCCCAGGAGAGCTCTGGGTGACATAGCGAGAACCTGTCTCTATTTTTATTTAAAAAAAAAAAAATTAAAAAGTGGAAAAATGGTAAACTCAAGTATTTGAAAGTTATTAAGGGATTAAAATAATTTCAATTTGGACTAAGACAGAAAATTTGATTTTTTTTAAGCCATATTAAAGTGGGCAACTGTTAGAGGTAGTTTTGTTTGTCCTTTCCCATAATTAGGTAGTGACCTAAAACCATTAGGCAGGTGTATAGTAAGACAAATGTAACGTTCAGAAACAGTTTCTTTAAGAATCCTTGGTGGGCTTCTGTTAGTGAATCACTTAGGGAGAAGAGCACAGATCCATCTACTTGTTGGCGGAAAATTCTTAGTGTTTGATTTTAGTTTCTTGTTATAACTAAGGAATACTTGTTTTATTTTTTTATTAAAAAATTATTTTTAACTAATTTTTTTTTTTTTTTTGAGACAGGGTCTTCTTTGTCACCTAGGCTGGAGTGCAGTCATGTGATCATGGGTCACTGCAGGCTTGACCTCCCAGGCTCAAGGGATTTTCCTGCCTCAGCCTCCTGAATAGCTGGGGCTACAGGAGCATGCCACCATGCCTGGCTAATTAAAAACTTTTGTGTGTGTGTGTGTGTATGTATAGGGATGGAGTTTTGCTATATTGCCCAGGCTGGTCATAAACTCCTGGCTTCAAGTGATCCTTCCCCCTCAGCCTCCCAAAGTGCTGGGATTACAGGCATGAGCCACTGCGCCCAGCCAAAAGAATACCCCTTTTATACTAGGGAAATATAAGTATCTATCATGCAAACAAATTGCCTTGTTGTAATAACCTTTCATGGTTCCATATGCAACTTGAGCAAATCTTTGAGATTCTGATAGTTCATGATGACATTGTCATCTGTGTCTAATGAACATGTTTGTAGCCTGGTGACTGATAATATAGAATTATATTTCAGTTATTTCTTAAAGTTATGTAGTGATGACTGTACCATTAGTCTAGGTAGGAGTTTGCAACACTGGCGCAACCCCTTCCCCCAACCATGGGAAGGCTTTTTGCAAAAGACGTGCATTAAGATTGTTAAATAGAAATAAAACTATTGGAAATGTGAGGAAGCAAATGCATTGTTATAAGGAGAAGTTTTTTTTTTTTTTTTTTAGACAGGGTCTCACTCTGTTGCCCAGGCTGGAGTGCAGTGGCACGATCTTGGCTCACTGCAGCCTTGACCTCCCAGGCTCAAGTGAATAGGGAAGAATTTTAAACAATTATTTTGTTTCTCTTCTTTCTCATCCTTCCTTTTCCTTCCTCTTTTTCTTTTTTCTCTTTTTCTATATGAAGGAATATTTGAAATTGCATTTAGTAGCCTGAGTACAAAGGGAAGATGAGTTACTTTATTCTCTTAAATTCTTCTTTCAAAGACATGGTGCTTCCTGCTATTATTATTATTATTATTTTTTGAGACAGAGTCTCACTCTGTCGCCCAGGCTGGAGTGCAGTGGTGCGACCTCGGCCCACTGCAACCTCCCCTTCCTGGGTTCAAGTGATTCTCCTGTCTCAGCCTCCTGAGTAGCTGGGATTACAGGCATGCACCACCAAGCCTGGCTAATTTTTGTAGTTTTAGTAGAGACGGGGTTTCACCATACTGGCTAGGCTAGTCTCCAGCTCTTGGCCTCAAGTAACCTGCCCTCCTCGGCCTCTTAAAAGTGCTGGGATTATAGGCGTGAGCCACTGTGCCTGGCTCCTGCTATTATATTCTAAAGGGAATTGACCCTATAGGGGAAATAGGAACCCAAAGAAGGAATTGTTTTAATACTTCATAGTAAATATTGAAGCAGTCTTGATATACTTATGTATCTCCTCTCTGCAAAAGACCTAGATGGCATTTTTAGGTTATATCTTCTGATGCTAATCTGAAGCAGATGTTATTTCTATGTTGCCTACTGGAAGGAAGATTGATTTTGTTTTATATTCCAGATAAACTTAGGTTTAACATATTTTGTGAAATTAGAAGCTTAATCAGTATTTTTTTTTTTTTTTTGAAATAGGGATTCACTCTGTTCCCCAGGCTGTCCAGGCTGGAGTGCAGTGGTAGGATCACCACTCACTGCAGCCTTGACCTGCAGTCTCAAGTGATCCTCCCAGCTCAGCCTCCCAAGTAGCTGGGACTATAGGCATGTGCCACCACACTCGGCTAATATTTTTTTTCTGTTTTTTTTTTTTTTTGAGACGGAGTCTCGCTCTGTCGCCCAGGCTGGAGTGCAGTGGCCGGATCTCAGCTCACTGCAAGCTCCGCCTCCCGGGTTTACGCTATTCTCCTGCCTCAGCCTCCCGAGTAGCTGGGACTACAGGCTCCCGCCACCTCGCCTGGCTAGTTTTTTTGTATTTTTAGTAGAGACGGGGTTTCACCGTGTTAGCCAGGATGGTCTTGATCTCCTGACCTCGTGATCCGCCCGTCTCGGCCTCCCAAAGTGCTGAGATTACAAGCTGAGCCACGGTGCCTGGCCTGTTTTTTTTTTTTTTTTTTTGGTAGAGATGGGGTCTCACTTGTTGGCTAGGCTGGTCTTGAACTCCTGTGCTCGAGTGATCCTCCCACTTAGGCCTCCCAAAGTGTTGGGATTATAGGCATGAGCCAGCATACCCAACTTTAATCAGTGTTCTTAACCAACCACTGTTCTCTTCTCAACCCATTAGAAGGCCTGTCTAGTCTCCAGGGAAGTAGTTGAAAGTGCTTGGGACCAAACTTACACAAGCTTACCATTTGTAAGGTACTCTCAGAATAATTTTTTTTTAGTGAGAAATGTTTAATAGCTAAATTACATTTTCTTTCTTTGTTTTTGTTTTTGTTTTTGAGATGGGATCTTGCTCTGTCACCCTGGAGTACAGGCTGGAGTGCAATGGCTCACTGGTGCGATCTTGGCTCACTGCAGTCTCAACTTCCTGAGCTCTGGCGATCCTCCCATCTCAGCCTCCTGAGTAGCTGGGACCACAGACGCGTGCCACCATGCTCTGCTAATTGTTTGTGTTTTTGGTAGAGACGGGGTTTCACCACGTTACCCAGGCTGGTCTTGAACTCCTGAGCTCAGGTGATGTTACCAGGCTGGTCTCGAACTCCTGAGCTCAAGCAATTTACCCAATTTGGCCTCCTAAAGTGCTGGGATTACAGGCGTGAGCTACTATGCCTGGCCTGACATTTCCAAACTAAATATTTAATTTAGTAAATGCTCTCCATTGCCCTTAGTTTTTATTTTTATTTTTTCTGAGACAGAGTCTCGCTCTGTTGCCCAGGTTGGAGTGCAGTGATGCAGTCTCAGCTAACTGCAACCTCTGCCTCCTGGGGTCATGTGATTCTTCTGCCTCAGCCTGCTGAGTAACTGGGATTACAGGTGCACACCACCGCACCCAGCTAATTTTTATATTTTTTAGTGGAGACAAGGTTCATCATGTTGGCCGGCTGGTCTTAAACTCCTGACCTCAAATGATCCACCCACCTTAGCCTCCCAGACTTCTGGGACTACAGGTGTGAGCCACAGCTCCCGGCTTCCATTGCCTTTTATTCTTTGGTTTTGAACATACTTTTGTGAAACCTGGAAGTGAATTGTTGACTAGCAAAAGTTTACTCTGCTGACTTTTAATAACCTTACCCTGCTCATCCTGATGATACAGTATTGACACAGTCAGAAGACACAGAGGTGAGCTGCAAGGTTATGTGTAATCTGCAAAGTAGATAATCTCTCTGTGGATGATTGTAATCTGGCATCTTATTTAGCCTTAGATGTGATATATAAGCAGGTTCTGTTAAGTCTTAAAATTTTTGTTTCATTGACTAGAAAAAGGATTACGTGATATATAAACAGGTTCTGTTAAGTCTTTTTTTTTTTTTTTTTTTGAGACGGAGTCTCGCTCTGTCGCCCAGGCTGGAGTGCAGTGGCCGGATCTCAGCTCACTGCAAGCTCCCCTCCCGGTTTCCCGCCATTCTCCTGCCTCAGCCTCCCGAGTAGCTGGGACTACAGGCGCCCGCCATCTCGCCCAGCTAGTTTTTTGTATTTTTTAGTAGAGACGGGGTTCACCGGGTTAGCCAGGATGGTCTCGATCTCCTGACCTCGTGATCCGCCCGTCTCAGCCTCCCAAAGTGCTGGGATTACAGGCTTGAGCCACCGCGCCCGGCCTGTTAAGTCTTAAAATTATTTGTTTCATTGACTAGAAAAAGGATTACGTGATATATAAACAGGTTCTGTTAAGTCTTAAAATTATTTGTTTCATTGACTAGAAAAAGGATTACTAGATATAAGAGTAAGAAACTCTTCTATATGAATTCATTGGCTCTCTTGTCTTTAAACCCTTGTGCACCTTGGAAGAATTTTTTTCTAAATTGTGAAATGTAACGAAAATACAGAGAAGTCATGAAACCTCAATATAGAGCTTAAAGAATCATTGTAAGATGCACCCCCATGTAACTTACACCCAGGTCAAGGCAGCATACCGTTTGTTCCCAATCAAACCTTTTCCACCTCCCATGTAGTAACTATTATCCTGACATTTATGGTTTTCCTCTTTCTTGATTTTTCTCTTTTTTTAACCTTGCATCTTCAGCTCAAAGGAACTTTCTTGCTTTTCTTTGCAGTGTCATTACCCAGTATGTTTAATTTTTTTCTTGAACTTCATATAAATGAAATCATTGAATATTTATCCTACTGTATCTGGCTACTTTTGCTCAACAGTTATGACTTTAAGATTCATCCATATTGTATGTTTGCAGTTCATTGATTTTCCTTTTTTTTTTTAGTTCATTCATTTTCATAGTTGCAAGATACTCCATTGTATACCAGTGTTTATTTTTATGCTGTCTTGTTGATAAACATTTTTGTTGCTTCTAGTTTTTGGCTATTACTAACAGTGCCAATAGAAACATTATACAACAGTTTTTGTGTATACAAGCATGTGTTTTGTGGAGTATATACTAGGTGTAGAATCTCTGGGTTATAGGTTACACTTTAGCTCTGTTATATATTGCCAAGCTATTTCAGTGTACACTCCCACCAGTAGTGTATAAGTTGACCTTGTTTCACATTGTCACTACATTTGATATTGTCAGACTTAAATTTTTTGTAATATGTATGTAATTTTACTGTGGCTTATATTTTCATGAGCATCTTTTTATATGTTGTTGGTCATTTGGAGTACTTATTATTATTATTTTTTGTTGTTTGAGACAGAGTCTTGCTCTGTCGCCCAGTTTGGAGTGTGGTGGTGGCGCGATCTTGGCTCACTGCAACCTCTGCCTCCCAGGTTCAAGCGATTCTTGTGCCTCAGCCTCCTGAGTAGCTGGAATTACAGGTGTGTGCCACCACACCCGGCTAATTTTTGTATTTTTAGTAGAGACGGGGTTTCACCATGTTGGGCAGGCTGGTCTTGAACTCCGGGTCTATGGTGATTAGCCTGCCTTGGCCTCCAAAAGTGCATGAGCCACCACGCCTGGCCTGGAGTTCTTGTTTCTTTTTGTGAAAGGTCTCTGTCATATCTTTTGCCTTTTTTGCTATTGAGTTGCTTGAGTTTCTTTCACTGATTTGTAGGGGTTCTTTATATAGTCTGTATTTGAGCCCTTTTTGGGTTACACTGCATGTGTTACAACTGTCTTTCTTTTTTTTTTTTTAATTTTAATTTCTGGGATACATGTGCAGAACGTGCACGTTTGTTACATAGGTCTACATGTACCATGGTGGTTTGCTGCACCTATCAACCCGTCATCTAGGTTTTAAGCCTCACATGCATTAGGTATTTGTCCTAATGCTCTCCCTCCCCTTGCTCCCCAACCCCAACAGGCCCCAGTGTGTGATGTTCCCGTCCCTGTGTCCTTGTGTTCTGATTGTTCATCTCCCACTTACGAGTGAGAACATGTGGTGTTTGGTTTTTTGTTCCTGTGTTAGTTTGCTGAGAATGATGGTTTCCAGCTTCATTCATGTCCCTGCAAAGGACATGAACTCATCCTTTCTTATGGTTGCATGGTATTCCATGGTGTATATGTGCCACATTTTCTTTATCCAGCCTATCATTGATGGGCATTTGGGTTGGTTCCAATTCTTTGCTATTGTAAATAGTACTGCAGTGAACATATGGTTTATGTGTCTTTATAGCAGCATGATTTATAATCCTTTGGGTATATACCCAGTAATGGGATTGCCGAGTCAAATGGTATTTCTGGTTCTAGATCTTTGGGTAATCGCCACACTGTCTTCCACAATGGTTGAACTAATTTACACCCCCACCAACAGTGTAAAAGTATATCATCAGCAGCAAATACTCTGCTGTTTTCCTTGAAGTGACAGGCTCACTTGGTTCATTTTTGAGAAAATGCCCGTGAAAGACCCATGTCTGAATAACCGTAGTTTTTCTTTCAAGTAAAAAATGGGTTTCATAAAATCAAGCTGGTTCAGCTTACATTCTAACAGTCGCACGAGTGCTTCACTGTAGACAAATACTGTGGTTGTGTTTGGGTGTGTGGCAGAAATTATTTATGCAAACTTTAAAATTTCATCACATAGACTATTAAAAGGATGTGTTAATTTTTTTTTTTTTTGAGACGGAGTCTCGCTCTGTCACCCAGGCTGGAGTGCAGTGGCCGGATCTCAGCTCACTGCAAGCTCCGCCTCCCAGGTTTACGCCATTCTCCTGCCTCAGCCTCCCGAGTAGCTGGGACTGCAGGCGCCCGCCACCTCGTCCGGCTAGTTTTTTTGTATTTTTTTTAGTAGAGATGGGGTTTCACCGTGTTAGCCAGGATGGTCTCGATCTCTCTCGATCTCCTGACCTCGTGATCCGCCCGTCTCGGCCTCCCAAAGTGCTGGGATTACAGGCTTGAGCCATCACGCCCAGCCTAATTTTTTTTTTTTTTTTGGAGATAGAGTCTCGCTCTGTCGCCTAGGCTGCAGTGTAGTGGCATGATCTTGGCTCACTGCAACCTCTGCCTCCTGAGTCCAAGCGATTCTGCTGCCTCAGGCTCCCGAGTAGCTGGGACTACAGGCATGCACCACCATGCTCGGCTAATTTTTGTATTTTTTAGTAGAGATGGGGTTTCACCATATTGGTCAGACTGGTCTTGAAGTCCTGACCTCAAGTGATCCACCCTCCTCAGCCTCCCAAACTGCTGGATTACAGGCGTGAGCCACCACACCCAGCCAAAAGGATGTGTTCTTTTTTTTTTTTTTTTTTTTTTTTTGAGACGGAGTCTCGCTCTGTCGCCCAGGCTGGAGTGCAGTGGCCAGATCTCGGCTCACTGCAAGCTCCGCCTCCCGGTTTACGCCATTCTCCTGCCTCAGCCTCCCGAGTAGCTGGGACTACAGGCGCCCACCACCTCGCCGGCTAGTTTTTGTATTTTTTAGTAAGACGGGGTTTCACCGTGTTAGCCAGGATGGTCTCAATCTCCTGACCTCGTGATCCGCCTGTCTCGGCCTCCCAAAGTGCTGGGATTACAGGCTTGAGCCACCGCGCCCGGCCGACAACTTTTTAAGTAACTTTTTATTGTGGTAAAAAAACACCCAACATGAAATCTACCTTTATAGCAAATTTTAAGTGAGCAAGTACAATGTTGTCAACTATAAGTACAATGTTAGCAGATCTTCTCCTGATCTTTTTCATATTCTATGAGTTGAACTTCTCATCCCTTATATACCAACTCCCCATTTTCGCCTTCCTGCAGCCTCTGACAACCACCATTCTACTTTTCACTTCTGAGTTTGACTACATTAGATACTTCACTGTAAGTAGAATCATACAGTGTTTGTCCTGTGACTGGCTTCTTACCTTAGCACACTGTCCTAAGGTTCGTCCACGTTGTAGCACATGACAGGATTTCCTTTTTTTTTTTTATGGCTGAATAATGTTTGCTTTCATAGATATACAACACGTTTTCTTTATTCGCTCTTCTGTTGGTGGACATTTAGGTTGTTTCTACCTCTAGGCTATTGTAAATAATGCTGCAGTGAACATGGGAGTGCAGCTATCTCTGTGAGATCCTGACTTAAATTTTTTTGGATAAATACCCAGAAGTAGGAATGCTCAATCATATGGTAGTTCTACTTTTCATTGTTTGAGGAATCTCTATACTGTTTTTCATAACAATTGCATTATTTTATTTAATTTTTTTCGAGAGACAGGCTCTTGCTTTTTGTCACCCAGGCCGGAGTGCAGTGGTGCAATCATAGCTCACCATAACCTTGAACTCCTGGGCTCAAGTGATCCTCCTGCCTCAGCCTCCTAAGAGGCTGGGACTGTAGGGATGTGCCACCATGACCTGCTAATTAAAAAAATTTTTTTGTAGAGATGGAGTCTTGCTGGGTTGTCCAGGCTGGTCTTGAACTCCTGGCCTCAAGCAATTCTCATGCCTCGGCCTGCAAAAAGGCTGGGATTAGAGGTGTGAGCCACAGGCCTGGCCTATTTTTTTTTTCTTTTTGAGACAGGGTCTCACTCTGTTGCCTAGGCTGGAGTGCATGGCGTGATCTCAGCTCACTGCAGCCTTGACCTCCGGTGCTCAAGTGATCCTCCCACCTCAGCCTCCCAAGTAGCTGGGACTATAGGCCTGCACCACCATGCCTGGCTAGTTTTTGTTTATTTTTTGTGGAGATGAGGTCTCTTTGTTACCCAGACTTATTTGTTTTTTATTTTTATTTTTTGTTTTTGAGATAGCATTTTGCTTTGTTGCCCAGGCTGGAGTGCTGTAGTGAAATCGTAGCTCATCATAACCTGGAAATCCTGGACTCAAGCAATCCTCCCACTTCAGCCTCCCGAGTAGCTAGGACTCACACCACAATGCCTATTTCTTTTTCTTTTTTTTTTTGTAGAGACAGAGTCTTGCTATGTTGTTCAGTCTGATCTCCGACTGACCTCAACAAATGTTCTGCCTCGGCCTTGCAAATTGCTGAAATTACAGGCATGGGCCACTGTGCCTGGCTGGCATCACCATTTTCTTTTATTTTGAGAATATGTTTAATTTTAAAATTTTTATTTTTGAGACAGAGTCTCACTCTGTTGCCCAGGCTGGAGTGCAGTGGTGTGATCTCAGCTCACTGCCAGCTCTGCCTCCTGGGTTCACGCCATTCTCCTGCCTCAGCCTCCTCAGTAGCTGGGATTACAGGCGCCCGCCACCACACGGGCTAATTTTTTGTATTTTTTAGTAGAGATGGGGTTTCACCGTGTTAGCCAGGATGATGTCGCTCTCCTGACCTCGTGATCTGCCCGTCTCAGCCTGCCAAAGTGCTGGGATTACAGGCGTGAGCCACTGCGCCTGGCCCCTTGACTTCTTTATATATTTTGCATATTAAGCCCATATTTGATGTTTGGCTTGCAAGTATTTTCTCCGAATCCATAGGTTGTCTCCATCACACTGTTAATTGTTTCCTTTCCTGTATAGAAACTTTTTTTTTTTTTTGAGACAGAGTCTCGCTTTGTTGCTCAGGCTGGAGTGTGGTGGCGCGATCTTGGCTTGCTGCAATCTCTGCCTCCTGGGTCCAAGCGATTCTCCTGCCTCAGCCTCCTGAGTAGCTGGGATTACAGGCATGCGCCACCATGCCCGGATAATTTTTGTATTTTTGGTAGAGAAGGATTTCTCCATGTTGGTCAGGCTTGTCTTGAACTTCTGACCTCAGGTTATCTGCCCACCTTGGCCTCCCAGAGTGCTGGGATTATAAGTATGAGCCACTGCACCTGGCCTCCTGCGTAGAAACTTTTTTTGTTTGATGTAATCCCATTTGTCTATTTTTGCTTTAATCACTTGAGCTTTTGGGTTCAAATCTAAAAATTGTAGCCCAGACCAATGTTGTGTAACTCTTCCCCTATTTTTTCTTTTAGGATTTTTATAGTTTCAGGTCTTATGTTTAAGTCTTTAATTCATTTTGAGTTGGTTTTTGTATATGGTGTGAAGTAAGTGTCCAGTTTCATTGTTCTGTATGTGGATATTAAGTTTTACCAGCATTCTTTATTGAAGAGACTGCCTTTTTCCCCATAATGTGTTCTTGGTACCCTTTGTTGAAAATTGACTATAAATGCATGGATTAATATCTGGGCTCTCTATTCTGTTCCATTAGTTGATGTGTCTATTTTTATGCCAGTGCCATGCTGTTTTAATTACCCTAGTTTTGTAATATATAGTTGACTGGCCTTACATGTAGTTGGTTGGCTGCATCCACAGATTCAACCAACAACAAATCAAAAGCTGTGGATATGGAGGGCTGACTGTGTTTTCTGTCTACAGTTGGTTGAATCTGCAGACGCGGAACCTGCGGACACAGAAGAATGACTGTATATATGCCATATATAAGGGACTTTTGAGCATCTGTGAATTTGGTGTGTGTGGCAGATGGTCCTGGAACCAATCCCCCTTGGATACAGAGGGCCAACTGTAGCTTGAAGTCAAATAGTGGGATACTTCTAGCTTTTTTCTTTTTGTTCAAGACTGCCTTGGCTGCTATTCATTTTTTTTCCGGTTCCATATAAATTTTAGGATTTTTCTGTTTCTGTGAAAAATGTCATTGGTGTTTTGATAGAGATTGCATTGAGTCTTTATATTTCTTTGGGTAGCAAGGACATTTAAACAATCTTAATTATTCTAATCAATGAACATGGAATATCTTTTCATTTATTTGTCATCTTCAGTTTCTTTCATCAGCATTTGATAGTTTGTGGTGTATAGATCTTTCACCTCCTTGGTTAAATTTATTCCTAAGTATTTTATTTTTTGTAGCTATTTTATTTTTATTATTATTTTTCTCTTTTTGCCATTCTTGCAATGCTATAATATAGCTATTTTAAATGGAATTAAAAATTTTTTTCAGGTAGTTCATTGTTAGCATATAGAAGCACTACCTATTTTTGTGTGTTGATTTTTATATCCTGTAACTTAACCCTATTTATTATTTCTTTTTTTTAATGTTTTTTTGCCTGAATGGATACACCATATTTATTTCTAACAACTTTATGGTGTAGTCATTAGGATTTTCTAAATATAAGATCATTTTGTCAGCAGAGACAATTTCACTTTTCTTGTTTGGATAACTTTCATTTCTTCTTTTTGCCCAATTGCTCTGGCAAGGACTTTTAGTACTCTGTTGAATAGACATGGAGAGAGTGGGCATGTACCTGATCTTAGAGGAAAAACCTTCAACTTTTCACCATTGAATATAATGTTAGCTGTGGGCTTGTTATTTATGGCCTTTTGTGTGTGTGTGTTGAGGAACATTCATTCTATAGTTAGTATGTATATTTATTTGATACGGAGTCTTGCTCTGTCACCCAGGCTAGTTAATTGTTGAGAGTTTTATCATAAAAGGGTATTGAATTTTGTCAAATGCTTTTTTGGCATCTAAGGAGATGATCAAGTGATTTTAATCCTTCATTTTGTTAATGTAATGTGTCACATTTAGTGTATGTTGTACCATCCTTGCTTCCCAGGGATAAATCCATTGTGATCATGGTGAATGATCCTTTTAATGTGCTGTTAAATTCCGTTTGCTGGTGTTTGTTGAGGATTTTTTCATCTGTGTTTATAAGAGGCATTGACGTGTAATTTTCTTTTCTTGTAATGTTTTTGTTTGGCTCTGGTATTATGGTGTACTAGCCTCTTATATTCCTTTTTGTTTCTGTGTAATTGGTTGTAATGTTTTTTCTTTTGTTTCTAATTTTGTTTGCATTTTCTTTTTCTTTATTAAATGTCTAGCTAAAGATTTGTCTGTTTTGTTAATCTTTTTAAAAAAACAACTTTTAATTTTATTGATTTTTTTCTTTTTTTTTTTGAGATAAGTTCTCACTTTGTCACCCAGGCTGGAGTGCAGTGGCACTATCTTGGCTCACTGCAGCCTTGACATCCTGGGCTCAAGTGATCCTCCCACCTCAGCCCCTCAAGTAGCTGGGACTACAGGTGTGGGCCACCATGCCCAACTAATTTTTTGTATTTTTTTTGTAGAGACAAGGTTTTGCCATGCTGCCCGGGCTGGTCTTGAACTCCTGAGCTCAAGCTATCTGCCTGCCTCAGCCTCTCAAAGTGCTAGGATTACAAGCGTGAGCCACCGTACCCGGCTGATTTTTTTTTTCTTTTTTAATTCTCTATTTCAGTTGTTTCTGCCCTAATTTTTATTATTTCCTTCCTTCTATTAACTTTGGACTTAGTTTATTCTTCTTTTTCTAGTTCCTTGAAGTTTTGAGTTAGGTGGTTTATTTGAGATTTTTTTAAAAAAAGGCATTGATAGTCCCGGCTTGATGGCTCACGCCTGTATTCCCAGAACTTTGTTGGGCTGAGGTAGGCAGATTGCTTGAGCCCAGGAGTTTGAGACCAGCCTGGGTGACATGGTGCAACCCATCTCTTCAAAATACACAAAATTAGCTGGGCATGGTGGCATGCACCTGTGGTCCCACCTAATGGGGTGTTGGGGGTGGGTGCTGAGGCTGAGGTGGGAGGATCACTTGAGCCCAGAAGATCGAGGCTGCAGTGAGCCAAGATTTTGCCTTTGCAGTCCAGCCTGGGAGATAGAATGAGATACTGTGTAAAAAAAAAAAAAAAAAAAAAAAATATTGCTACAAATTTCCTCTTTTGAACTGCTTTTGCTTTATCTCATAAATTTTGGTATTTATGTTTTCATTTTCATTTGTCTCAAGATAATTCCTAATTTCCTTCTTGATTTTGTTCTTTGATTCTTTGGTTGTTCAAGAATGTGTTTAATTTCTACATATTTGTGAACTTTGCAGTTTTCTTTCTGGTATTGATACCTAGTTTTATTCCATTGTGTTTGGAAAAGATACTTGGTATGATTTCTGTCTTTTAAAATGTGTTTTTTTTTTTGTGATATCTAATGTGATCAGAAGGTTAGATCACATGTTAGAGCCTGGAAAAAGTTTGTGTGTGCTTGAGAAGAATGTAGTCTCTTTATCTTGGGTGGCATGTTATGGATAGGTCCGTTAAATCCATTTGGTCTGTAGTATTATTCAAGTCTTCTGTTTCCTTACTGATCTTTTGTCTAGATATTCTATGGAAAGTAGTGTATTGAAATTCCCTACTATTACTGTGTTGATGTCTATTTATTTCTTCAGCTCTGTGTCACATATATTCATATGCTTTTGTCCTCTGATGTGGTATGTGTATATATTTATAATTGTTATATTTTCAAAGTATATTTTGTCTAATATAAGCATATCCACCCCTGTTCTCTCTTGGCTAACATTTGAATGGAGTATCTTTATCCATCCTTTCACTTTCAGCCTGTCTGTGTCCTTAAATTTAAAACAAGTTTCTTGTAGACAGCATACAGCTTTAAAAAAAAAATAGCTTGTCTTAAAAAATATCAATTTAGATACTTTGTCTTTTGAATGTGGAGTTAGATGTTACATTTAAGGTAATTAATTACTGACAGGAAAGGACTTACTACTGCCATTTTGTTAATTGTTTTTCTGTCTTGTAGCTCTTCTGTTCCTCTTTTCCTCCCTTGTACTCTTCTTTTATATTTTATTTTATTTTATTTTTTTTGAGGCGGAGTCTCTGTCGCCCGGGCTGGAGTGCAGTGGCCGGATCTCAGCTCACTGCAAGCTCCGCCTCCCAGGTTTATGCCATTCTCCTGCCTCAGCCTCTGGAGTAGCTGGGACTACAGGCGCCCGCCACCTCGCCCGGCTAGTTTTTGTATTTTTAGTAGAGACGGGGTTTCACCGTGTTAGCCAGGATGGTCTCGATCTCCTGACCTTGTGATCCGCCCGTCTCGGCCTCCCAAAGTGCTGGGATTACAGGCTTGAGCCACCGCGCCCGGCCTATATTTTATTATATTTTTCCTTGCAATTGTTTGTTCAAGAGATTGGGTCACTCTCTGTTAGATTTTCCCACAGTTTGAATTTTGGTGACTGTATCCCTATGGTATCTCTTAACATATTCCTCTGTGGTCTTTTTCTGTAAATTGGTAGTTGGATCTAGATGACTTGATCAGATTTTGATTTACACTTTTTCCCCCCCCAAAGACAATTTCATAGGTGGGTGATGCTTTCTTTTCTTTTTTCCCTTGTTTTTCTTTTTTCTTTTTTTTTCTGTTGCCCAGGCTGGAGTACAGTGGAGTGAGCAGTCATGGTTCACTGCAGCCTCAATTTCCTGGGTTCAGATGATTTTTTCACCCCAGCCTCCCGAGTAGCTAGGAGTGCAAGCGTGAGCCACCATGCCAGGCTAATTTTTGTATTTTTTGTTGAGACAGGGTTTTATCATGTTTCCCAGGCTGGTCTTGACCTCTGGGCTCAAGCTATCTGCCTGTCGTGGCCTCCCAAAGTGCTGGGATTACAGGTGTAAGCCACCATGCCCAACCTGCATGGTGTTTTCTTTCATCAGAATCTGGAGGCACATAATGTTTCATAGTCTCTTTTCTTTTCTTTCTTTCTTTCTTTTTTTTGTAGAGACGGAGTCTTGCTCTGTTGCCAGGCTGCAGTGCAGTGGCACAATCTTGGCTCACTCTGCCTCCTGGATTCAAGCAATTCTCTTGCCTCAGCCTCCCTAGTAGCTGGGACTACAGGTGCATGCCACCACGCCCGACTAATTTCTTTTGTATTTTAGTGAAGACGGAGTTTCATTGTGTTGCCCAAGCTGGTCTTGAACTCCAGAGCTCAGGCAATCCTCCCGCCTTGGCCTCCCAAAGTGCTAGGATTATAGGTGTGAGCCACTGTGCCTGGCCTCTTTTTGTAATGTGAGCAGCCATTGGTAGATGCCTAGATTCTGTAATTTTTTTTTTTTTTGAGACGGAGTCTCGCTCTGTTGCCCAGGCTGGAGTGCAGTGGCGTGATCTCGGTTCACTGCAAGCTCTGCCTCCTGGGTTCACGCCATTTTCCTGCCTCAGCCTCCCGAGTAGCTGGGACTACAGGCGCCCGCAACCACGCCTGGCTAGTTTTTTTGTATTTTTAGTAGAGACGGGGTTTCACCGTGTTCGCCAGGATTTTCTCAATCCCCTGACCTCGTGATCCGCCCGTCTCGGCCTCCCAAAGTGCTGAGATTACAGGCGTGAGCCACCGCACCTGGCCTAGATTCTGTAATTAATTAGGGATCTTAAAATGGTGATATTCTAATTTCATAATTCCTTCCTTATTACTACAGAGATAGTTTTAATCTTCTATGAGTTACCAGTGGTACAGTTTGTATATGAAAGGCAGAATAAATGCCTGGTTAAAATTTTTTTTTACTTGCCAGTTGATATAATTTGCTCTATAAGCATCATCTCATGGTGGAAATGAAATACATGTTTTCTATTTTATTCTAGTTTGCATTTATGTCGGATCCTCAGTGAAAATAAAAGCCATGATAGTTCGACGTATAGAGGTAAGATTTTTAAAAGTATCTTAGTTATTTTTGGCTTGATTAAAATTAGTAACTGTCTGCTTTCTATTCATTGTTAGGTATGAAAACAAAAGGTGTAAGATAGTTCACATTACATAAAGGTTTTACATGGTTATATTATAGTCAGGATTAAAACTGTAATTACAGTAAGACTGTATCTCTGTATACCGATGTTATTTGACCTGCATTATAATGATATGATATTGCTTGACTTTTGTAATTGGGGCTTGGTATATTTAGCTAAATTTCAGCAGTTGTTAGCTGTATCAATCATAAATATGACAGAAAAGATAGCATGGAAAGAAAAAATTGTTCTGATCTTATTTGCACTAGAAAATTTCCAGAAACTGAGGTTCAGTGTTTTTACTAAAGCTGGTTATGTTTAGGTGGTGTCTGGGGATCTTGTTAAAGGCAGTTGTCATGGAAAACATTCAAAGGAGTTGTTTACTGCATATCACAGATATAATTATTAAATAAAATATTATATAATTAAATAGTATATATTATATTTTTCCAGTATCTTTAGTTTCAAAGGATTTTACTATTTAACGTTTTATTAATTTAAAATTAGACATGTGGATTGGCAAAGGAGGGACAAAACTAAAAGCGATTGTGTCTATTAAGTGTAAAGCATTTACATTTGTAGTATTGTTGGGGGTAAAACCCACAGTATTTTTTTAAATCAGAAAATACATTTTTATAACTGATATTCTATTTGAAGGCAAAAGCATTAGATAAAATGTATTAAGGTCATTTAAATTATGCTTTTGTGAATAGAAGATTAAGAACAGAATTTTACATATATATATGCTTATTTTTGTTCCACCAAAAATTATAACTTTCATAAGAGAGAATATGCTTTCTTTTTTTTTTCTTTCTTTCTTTCTTTCTTTTTTTTTTTTTTAAAGGAGACAGGGTCTCTTTCCATTGCCCAGGCTGTAATGCAGTGGTGGTGTAATCATAGCTCACTGCAGCTTCAAACTCCTGGGCTCAAGCGATCCTGCCACTTCAGATTCCCAAGTAGCTGGGACTGCAAGTGTGCAACACCACTCCTTGCTTATTTATTTATTTGTTGTTTGAGATGGAGTTTCACTCTTGTTGCCCAGGCTGGAGTGCAATGGTGCAATCTCGGCTCACTGCAACCTCTGCCTCCTGGGTTCAAGCGATTCTCTTGCCTCAGCCTCCTGAGTAGCTGGGATTACAGGCATGTGACACCATGCCTGGCTAATTTTGTATTTTTAGTAGAGATGGGGTTTCACCATGTTGGTCAGGCTGGTCTCGAACTCCTGACTTCAGGTGATCCTCCCGCCTCGGCCTCCCAAAGTTCTGGGATTCCAGGTGTGAACCACCGTGCCCAGCCTTATTTTTTTAATTTATTTTTTGTAGAGATGAGGTATCTTGCTCTATTGCCCAGGCTGGTCTCATATTCTTGGCCTCAAGCAGTCCTTTCGCCTCAGGCTCCCAAATTGTTGGGATTACTGTCATGAGCCACCTTGCATAGCTGAGGATATACTTTTTAAAGAACATTTGGGCCGGGTGTGGTGGCTCACGCCTGTAATCCTAGCACTTTGGGAAGCTGAGGTAGGTAGATCACTTGAGGTCAGGAGTTCGAGACCAGCCTGGCCAATATGGTGAAACTCCATCTCTACCAAAAACAAACAAACAAACAAACAAACAAACAAACAAAATAGCTGCGTGTGGTGGCATGCGCTTGTAATCCCAGCTACTCAGGAGGCTGAGGTACGAGAATCGCTTGAACCCGGGAGGCAGAAGTTGTAGTGAGCCAAGATCACACCACTGCACTCCAGCCTGGGTGACAGAGTGGACCTTGTCTCATAAAAAGAACATTTGGATGTGTGAGTGAAAAATGTTTTTTTTAACAAATGAAAAAGCCATTTTTTACCCTGTCATATGGGTAAGACCTGTTTTAAGAGTTAACATTCCTAGCCTGCCATCCCCAAATTATTTTCTTGTTTATCCTGCTTATAAAATTGCATGATCACTCAAAAGATTTTTGAGGTTGATAGACAGTAAT
Organism: Trachypithecus francoisi; assembly: GCF_009764315.1. Classification (NCBI taxonomy): domain Eukaryota; kingdom Metazoa; phylum Chordata; class Mammalia; order Primates; family Cercopithecidae; genus Trachypithecus; species Trachypithecus francoisi. The sequence continues at coordinate 141,556 of NW_022680492.1, read as the reverse complement.
GTATTCTTGTTTAAGTTAGTTGACTGTCTGAAGCGTAAGAATGTACAGAAAGACTCCTTTCTAAAAATACTTGGGTACTTTATCTTTTTTCTTCCCCGTGTTTAAAATCAGTTTTTAACATCTCAGTTAACTTTGATCTTGTTTAATAGAAACATTAGGTGGATAAAATAGAAGAATTTTCAATAAATGATAGTGTAAATAGTATAACAATGTGACTCTGGGTCTTTAATAACTATTAGATTATTGTTTATTTGCATGGTTCTGATTCACATGTGAAACCAGAAATAGTTATGAGTGTGGCCGTATTGGCAGAATTGCCAGTGCTCTCCTTCTCTTACCCTTACCTGTTTCCTTAACACATATACTCCTTGGCTGATCTCTGTCAACAGTCAGGCTTTGGTTTGAGGGGCTCCAGTTTGTTGTCCTAGCAGGAAACTGACTGAATGTCATTCCTTCAGAATCTGTTTTCTGTCTTAGGGATTTGAGTTTGGGCAGTGTTCCCTCTGACCTTTCTCATTCTGCCCTTCCTTTGAATTAATTTCATTTCAGGCAGGCAGTTTCCCTTGCACACACTGCTTCTCCTTGTTTCTTTTATGAATCACCTTCCCCCCACCCCAACCACTGCCAATGAAACAACACTGTAAGGATGGCTAATAAACATGAGTAATTGGGGTACAGTGTGATATTTTGATATGTGTATATAATGTGTAATGATCAAATTAGTGTAATTAGTGTATCACCTCAAACATTTACCATTTCTTTGTTGGGAAAATTCAAAATCCTTTCTAGCTATTTGAAAATAAACAGTACATTATTGTTTAAAAAAAAAACATGAGTAGTAGTAGTAATATTATTAGACATAACCAAGAATTGGTGTCTTCAGCATTCAAACCCTGCAAAAACTAAGAATCTCTTTTTTTTTTTTTTTTTTTTTGAGACGGAGTCTCGCTCTGTCGCCCGGACTGAAGTGTAGTGGCCGATCTCAGCTCACTGCAAGCTCCGCCTTCCGGGTTTTACGCCATTCTCCTGCCTCAGCCTCCCGAGGAGCTGGGACTACAGGCGCCCGCCACCTCGCCCGGCTAGTTTTGTATTTTTTAGTAGAGAAAGGGTTTCACCGTGTTAGCCAGGATGGTCTCGATCTCCTGACCTCGTGATCCGCCCGTCTCGGCCTCCCAAAGTGCTGGGATTACAGGCTTGAGCCACCGCGCCCAGCCAGAATCTCTTTTTTTTAATTTTTTTTTTTTTTGAGACAGAGTCTTGCTCTGTTGCCCGGGCTGGAGTGCAGTGGCGCAATCTCGGCTCACTGCAAGCTCCGCCTCCTGGGTTCACGCCATTCTCCTGCCTCAGCCTCCCAAGTAGCTGGGACTACAGGCGCCCGCCAGCACGCCCGGCTAATTTTTTGTATTTTTTAGTAGAGACGGGGTTTCACCATGTTAGCCAGGATGGTCTCGATCTCCTGACCTTGTGATCCGCCTGCCTCAGCCTCCCAAAGTGCTGGGATTACAGGTGTAGCTACCGTGCCCGGCCTCTGGTGGCCATTCTTAAAACTACTCTTTCTGAAGTGTTAGCGTTAAGATAAAATATTTTATTGAATTTTTTTGTGGATAACTATAAGGGTTTTAAGTTTTCCTCCTCATTGTAAATGTAAAGTTTTTCACCTGCAATATAGATTTTATAGGTTTCTGTGGAACTAGCCTGATAGTTTTAAACCACCTCTTACAGTTTCTATGGATAAAACACAATAGGAGTTCCCAGCCATTTTTAAATAGGCATTTAGAAAACTCGTGAATTAGGCCAGGCGTGGTGGCTCACGCGTATAATCCCAGCACTTTGGGAGACCACAGCTGGCAGACCACTTGAGGTCAGGAGTTCAAGACCAGCTTGGTCAACATGGTGAAACCCTGTCTCTACCAAAAATATAAAAATTAGCTGGGCTTGGTGGCGGACACCTGTAATTGCAGTCACTCGGGAGGCTGAGGCTGGAGAAGCGCTTGAATCCAGGAGGCAGAGGTTGCAGTGAGCCAGGATTGCGCCACTGTACCCCAGCCTGGAGAGCGAGACTATGTCTCAAAAGAAAAAAGAAAACTTGTGATTTGAGAACTATCGTTGCTGCTGTGTGGATTACAGTATGATTGTTTTTATGTCACTTTAGTGTCAGCAAAATGACCCAGGTCACTTGTTCTCTATTTTAATCTCCTTCTGTGATTAAGATTAGACTTCCCTTGTTCGCTATGAGTACCAGAGGACATATTCTCATGGGACCTTAGTTTTTGATAATTGGCTATTTTGTTCCTTTGATTGCTTTAAAAAAAAAAACCACCTTAATTGTCTGGAAAATTTTAAATAAGTGTTATTTGTTTGTTGTAAAGCGTTTTATTCATGGAAATACAAAGCATGAAGTTGACCTCTTATACCTGTGATACCAAAAAATAGAAATTTTTTCCTTTGTTTTTATATTGTTTATTTAAAACACAATGATGATATAGTTGTAAAATAGGCAGAATATATTTAATAAATAATTCTTCATAAATGCTTGGAATAATTATTAGCAATAGCAAATAGCAATAGCAAGTGATTTAATGAACAAGTTAATTTTACTGCAAAATAGTATTTCATTAAGGGGTGATTTATATACATTTTGATTTCTATTATGTTCTTTTTTGTGGCTAGGAGTCATAGCAGGGGAGAAGTTTTTTTTTAAATTTTATTTTTTATTTTTGAGACAGTGGTGCTATCACAACTAATTGCAACTTCCATCTCCTGGGCTCAAGTTCCCACCTCAGCCTCCCGAGTAGCTGGCATAACAGGTGCACGCCACCACACCTGGCTAATTTTTTTTCTTTTTTTAGTAGAGATGAGGTCTCCCTATGTTGCCCAGGCTGGCTTCGATCTCCTAGGCTCAAGCCATCCTCCTGCCTTGGCCCCACAAAGTGCTGGGATTATAGGTGTGAGCCACTGCACCTGGCTAAGAAGATTTTTAAAGTATTTGATTTTTTAACTTGCTGTTTGGTTCTGAAAAAAATTTGATTCTGCTCAAAAGTAGATTATAAATAGACTTTATTTTACATTAGCATCTTTAAAGCTTCTTGTTTAACTACTTTTTCATGATTGGAAGGAGGTAGAGTTTTTAGTACATGGGACTTAAAAAAAAAGATGACCAGAAGGAGGTGTTCACCTGGCCACTAACTACCCATTCCAAAACCAAAATATCTTTCTTCAGGAAAGGGGACTGTGGTAATTAATAGTGAATGGTACTACTTGTGGTTGACAGTTGTAGAACTACCATTTTATACATGTATTTTTTGTTTGATTTTTATGGGACAAAGAGATTTAGATTTGGGGAGAAACTTCTCTCACTCTAGGGTATGGTTAAAACTCGGTAGTATATTTACTGCTACTTTTTATCTGTTGTCACTATAGCCCTGAGATTGAATTGAGAATATATCCGAAGACTACTAGTGAGGAGAATTATTGGTTTAAATCCACTTGCTAGAGTTCATTGAAAATAATTAGAGAGACTTGAGTAGCATGAAAAAATGCTTTAAAAGTGTTCTGGGGGGAATCAGAATGCTATATGATGTGCATGGTGAATTTAAATATGTAAAATCTGTAGACATACAGAAAAAACTGGAAAGGAATGCTCAAGCTGTAGTTATAGTAGTGGAGAGATGGTTAACATTTTTCTAACCTTTTAATTTTATGTTTTTGTGAAAAAGAAAAAAGTACTAGAGGAAAAGCATTAGAATTATATTTTTTCATTATTGATGTTTATAATAATTCTGAGAAGTAGGAATATATAGATTTACTTTTCATGTTCAAGAGACTATATCCTTACATTATTTCTCTTATGTTCAACAGATTTCCAGCAAGCTCTCTATGAGTTGTCATATCATGTAATTAAAGGAAATCTAAAGCATGAACAGGCATCTAGTGTTCTTAATGACATTAGTGTAAGTATGTATATACATGTTTTAAGTTAATAGTTGTTATATATCTTTTGCTTTGACATAAAGATCCCTGAAGTTTATAACTTGTGTTTTATTCAAAATTATAGTAGTGGATGGATTTTTAAAATTTTCTTTTTTTTTCTTTTTCCCCTCAAAACTATGGAAGGGAATAGTGGATGTTTTAAGGTGATATTGTTAAGCCATTTTTGCCAGACAGGAACACAGATAGTTTAACCTTTTTATCTGGTTGTTAGTAAAGTAGGAAATATCAGGTAAGCTGGTAGGGGGGAAAAAAAAAGCCTGTGCTGTAATGAAATTAAGGTATCCATGGGTGGGGGTAGGGGAGAGGGATAGCATTAGGAGATATACCTAATGTAAATGATGAGTTAATGGGTGCAGCACACCAACATGGCACATGTATACATATGTAACAAACCTGCACGTTGTGCACATGTATCCTAGAACTTAAAGTATAATTAAAAAAAAAAAGAAATTAAGGGATCCTTAATTAAAAACGCCACTCTAAAAACATAAATTGGCGGCCGGGCGCGGTGGCTCAAGCTTGTAATCCCAGCACTTTGGGAGGCCGAGACGGGCGGATCACGAGGTCAGGAGATCGAGACCATCCTGGCTAACACGGCGAAACCCCGTCTCTACTAAAAAATACAAAAAACTAGCTGGGCGAGGTGGCGGGCGCCTGTAGTCCCAGCTACCTGGGAGGCTGAGGCAGGAGAATGGCGTAAACCCGGGAGGCGGAGCTTGCAGTGAGCTGAGATCCAGCCCCTGCACTCCAGCCTGGGCGACAGAGCCAGACTCCGTCTCAAAAAAAAAAAAAAAAAAAAACTACATAAATTGGCTAAAATATTTTTCTCTCAATGTGTCATTTTTTTGTTTGTAATTATGTTTAGAAATTAATATATTTTAAAAATTGAGGATTAAACTATTTTATATTGCTATGCTTGGCTCTAACATTCACTTGGTGCCAGTTTTCATTTACTTACGGTTTAAAAAAAATGACTAGATTAAAAAAACCCTTTTACATGGTTCTTCTGTTTCACTCTTTCATTGGAGAATTTAAGTTAGATTCAGACCAAATGTTTTTCATGGTGGTTTGGCATTTGAATTGGAAGATGGGCTTTCACATTGTAAACCAGTAGTTAAGCTTGAGGTTTTATGAGTGGTGTGCTGTTCTTTTATTATTAGCTGGTTTTTAAACTTGTATATGAATAAAATTATCTTGTGTGTATATATCTATATATACATTTATAATGAACTTGTATATAAATAAAATTCAGAATAGCTTTTATAATAGGTTTTATTAAGGTGTGGGAATTGAAGCTTCTTGGTGTCAATCTGAACTTCTCTTACTGTGTTTCTTTAATCTTCTGTAGCCTTTTTTTCTGTCAGGGGAGGTAATATTTGTATGTTTTTTGTGCTTTCCCAGGGATAGTCTTAAGGAAATTCTAACTTTAGCCGTTGTGATTTCCACCCCATATTAGGGTGTATTTGAGCAGTAGGAATTCAGTGAGTTTCCCTTTTGTCTCTAAATTATCTCCAACTGATAACAACAGCATTAGTTCATGTTGGAGTAGTCTATTTCCTTTTTTTTTTTTAACGTCAAAAATATTCAGTTGCTGCCAATCTTTCTTTTTTTTTTTTGAGACGGAGTCTCACTCTGTCGCCCAGGCTGGAGTGCAGTGGCGTGATCTCAGCTCACTGCAAGCTCCGCTTCCCGGGTTCACGCCATTCTCCTATCTCAGCCTCCCGAGTAGCTGGGACTACAGGCGTCCGCCACCTCGCCCGGCTAGTTTTTTTTTGTGTTTTTTAGTAGAGACGGGGTTTCACCGTGTTAGCCAGGATGGTCTCGATCTCCTGACCTCGTGATCCGCCCGTCTCGGCCTCCCAAAGTGCTGGGACTACAGGCTTGAGCCACCGTGCCCGGCCGCTGCCAATCTTTCTTAAACAACTAATGTTTCATTTTTGAAAACTCTTATCTTACTCTATTTCTGATCTTCAGGTGGCCTGAGTACTTGCATTTAAATAGACGTAACCAGAGTTCAGAGCCCTTAAGAAATTTGAGGCTAAAATCTGATTGACAAGGTTATTTCGTTTTGTAAATTGAGCATTGGTATAGGTTTTAGTTTGTTTATGGGATCTGATTCTGATTCTTTTTCCATTTATTGAAAATGGATAGTTCAAGTGAATTTTATGTATGTATGTTGGTTCTTACATAGCTTCTTTCTTTTGAATACTTAATGATGTTTTTATAGATACTTCTGCAGCTTAATTGTCTTTGTCATGGCTTTCTCTTAGTCCTATACACTGTCCAGTATCTTACCCACAGAAGAGTATCTTGTGCATTTCCTTGCAGCTGCCAGATTTTTCTTTAGAATTCCTTTAGTTTCTGAAAATAGGCTAATTTTAGGGTTGCTGTACTGCCAGCAAACTGTTAACTGCAATAAGTGAACTATGATCCCTTTTAATGGAAAATAGCCCTAAAATTGAGTGTGGGAGTAGAAAGTCAAGAGACAAGTCTAGAATAATACTGAAGTTTTTATTCAGAAACAGGAGGGTCCTTTTCTTTTCTTTTCTTTTTCTTCTTTCTTTTTTTTTTTTCCCCCAAGACGGTGTCTTGCTCTGTCACCCAGGCTGGAGTGCAGTGATACAGTCTCAGCTCACTACAAACTCTGCCTCCCGGGTTCAAACAATTCTCCTGCCTCAGCCTCCCGAGTAGCTGGGATTACAGGCGCATGCCACAACACCCGGCTAATTTTTGTATTCTTAGTAGAGAAAGGGTTTCACCATGTTGGCCAGGCTGGTCTTGAACTCTTGACCTTGTGATCCGCCTGCCTTGGCCTCCTAAATTGCTAGGATTACAGGTGTGAGCCACTGTGCCTGGCCCGATTTTGGGTCATTTTCTCCAAAAGCTACAAGAGTGAATAAAGAAAATAAAGAGAATATTGAGCTCTAAAAAAGGGGAGAGGGAGGAGGAGGAATAAGGGTTGAAAAACTACCTATTGAGTACTGTGTTCACTATTTGGATGATGGATTCGATGGAAATCCAAACCCCAGCATTACAAAATATATTCATGTAACAAACCTGTACATGTACCTCCTGAAACTAAAAAACAACCCCCCCAAACCAGCTTTTAGCTTTTTAGCTGGTTTTGTATTTTCAAGATTTCTGTTTTTCTGATACCATTATTATTTTTGCATAGATCAAATGTTGACTCAGGCATGAGCACAACATTTAAGGTCTTGGGTGAAAAATGTACCATTTTTAGCAGTCTTCCTTTAGGTAGGTATGAGGTACTCTAAATTCACGTGATTTCTAAAATGAAACCTCATTGGAAAAATGTTACTCGTTTGTGCTCTTTAATATTTCCAAAGTGCTTGTTTAGGTTTCCGTTTTTTAATCAAGTTATTTCATGGTAGACATGTAAACATTTTTTGCAAACATTATCTTCCTCTTTGTTATGAAAGTTTACTTGAAGAATTTTAATATTTGTCAATATAATGATGGGGTTTTTGGTTTCTTAAAAATTTTTTTCAGCTCCACCTGGAAATCAATTTTTTTTTTTTTAAAGACAGTTTCCTCTGTTGCCCAGGCTGGAGTGCAGTGGTGCGATCTTGGCTCACTGCAGCTTCCACCTCCCAGGCTCAAATGATCCTCTCACCTCAGCCTCCTGAGTAGCTAGTGCGCCATCACGCCTGGCTAATTTTTTTTTTTTGTTTGTTTCTTTTTGTAGAGATGGGATTTCACCACGTGGTCCAGGCTGGTCTCAAACTTTTGGGCTCGAGTCTTCTGCCCTCCTTGGCCTCCCAAAGTGCTGGGATTGCAGGTGTGAGCCACTGCTCCCAGCCGTTTTTGTTTTTAAGTTTCACAGAAGAGTGTTATTATGAAACCCTAATACTTGCTGTGTGCTTTTTTGCTATTTACTGTAATTATATTTTTAAAATTAGGAATTTCGTGAGGATATGCCCTCCATTCTTGCTGATGTATTCTGCATATTAGGTAGGTATTAAGCCTTTATTTCACCTGTAATGTGCTGTTTGGTAAGTCAAATGTTTGTTAAATAAAATGTTTTAAACTAAGAATTTTACAAATGTTTCTGCAAATCTAGAAGCAAATTGATTCTTTGTAGAGAATATAGCAATATAAATCAAATGTCATAATGTTATAAACAAGCTTTAGAGGTATAATTCAGATTGTTTGAGTTTTTGACAATGTAGATTTGTATAAATTTGAGCTAAATTAAGTTATTTCAAGTTAAAAGGCCAAGTTTTCTGATATTTTGGTAACCAAATAATCTTATTTAATGCAGGTTTTCAGTGAATGATGTCAGAATCTCATACTTAGGACACTCAAGAAATACTTTGCTATTGTACTCTTTTAATTCTTCTTAATTTTAGAAAGAGCAAGAAGAGCCAAAGTAATCAAAAGTACTTTTGTTTTGAGGATGAGAAACCAGCTTTGGGAATAGCAACTTCTTTATTTTTCCAGAATAAATACGGATTCATGCAAGATTTAAAAAAAAAAAAGGAGTGTTTCTGTGACTTAGAATGAAATGTAGTGTCCCATGGCTTGGATTTAAAAAATAATGTTTATTATAATTTTTTCTCCAATTTTAGATCTAGATGAAAATAACTGAGCACAGGTTTCCCATCAGTCAGTCCTGTGCTTTCTTTTCTTTTCTTCTCTTTCTCGAGACACGGTCTTACTCTTCGACCAGGCTGGACTGCAGTGGTGTGATCTTGGCTCACTGCAGCCTCAACCTCTTGGGCTCAAGTGATCCTCCTATTTCACGCCCTGCTAATATATATATACACACACACATACACACACACACACACACTAAACATATATTTATATATAAGCAAATATATAAATATATGTATAAATATATATATATATATATATATATATATATATATATAAACAAAAAATATATATTTTGGTAGAGATTGGATTTCACCGTGTTGCCCAGGGTTGTCTGGAACTCCTGGGCTCAAACGATCTGCACACTGAAGCTTCTAAAGTGCTGGGATTATAGGCATGAGCCACTGCACTAGGCCCAGTCTTGTGCTTTCTGTTACTTTGAATCTAATAGAAGACATTGCCAAACATTATTGTATTCATTTTATTTATTTAGTTAGTTTTTAGAGGCAGAGTCTCACTATTTTGCCCAGGCGGTCTTGAATGCCTGGCTTCAAGTGATCCTCCCACCTTGGCCTTCCAAAGTGCTGGGATTATAGGTGTGAGCCACTGCATCCAGCCAATATTCACTTTAAAATAAGACATCCTCTGAGGGTTGTGAACCTGGAATGAATTGTTTTAGCTCATTAATCTTAATTCTTAGAATTAGATACATTACTTAAATGTCTTACTGAGAATTTAGAATTTGTTCTTGACAAATATAAATGCTGGTGCTTGATCCTTCAGGAAGTTTCAGATTTCATAAGTTCCCAGTAATGTTGGGAGTAGGTCAAAATGTATTGGACTGGGAGTGATAAATGAAAAGAGAAGACCGTTGATGAGATGACCACATGTCCCTGTTTTGTTTTCACTGGCTAATTATTAATAGTACCCCCTTTACTCTCAGAACTCTCCTGGTTGGATGATCGAGTATATGTTCATGCTATCTGTTGGATTGATTTAAGCCAACCAAAAAACCTTTTAAGCTAAAGTTTTTAGTGAGGCACTAAAGATATTACCTTTTTTTTTTTTTTGCAAATAAATATATCATGAAACAAATTTCAGTTAAAAATATTTTTACTATAAATTTGTAAAACTGTAAGACTGATTTGTAGGTAACATTTTGTGGAAGCTATTGTTCCTTGATAGTGTCAGGAGTATATCTTTCTTTGGGTAATCATCAATTATCAGCTTATTGGCCCTAGTAATTTCTTTATTGACTTATTAGGTTATATTTTTCCCTTCGTAGTTATTTAGTAATATGAATTATTGTTACAAGTCATTGTCTTTTACTAGTAACATGAATTCATGAAGATATTGCTTGGTTGCTCTTGGGAAATTTCTTAGCCTATCCAGTCCATTTTTTGTTTGAGATGGAGTCTTGCTCTGTCACCCACGCTGAGTTCAGTAGCACGATCTTGGCTCACTGCAACTTCTGCTTCCTGGGTTCAAGTGATTCTCCTGTCTCAGCCTCCTGAGTAGCTGGAATTACAGGCGCATGCCACCACACCTGGCTAATTTTTTTGTATTTTTAGTAGAGATGGGGTTTCACCATGTTGGCCAGGCTGGTCTCAAACTCCTGACCTCAAGTGATCTGCCCACCTAGGCCTCCCAAAGTGCTGGGATTATAGGCATGAGCCACCGTGCCCGGCCTATCCAGTCCATTTTTATAAGCAAGATTATGACAGCAAACTTGGGAAGAGGATTTCCCTCACCTGCCCCTTCATTCACCCACCCTCACCCTTGGCAGAAAAAAAATGATTAAAGTGTGACCCCAGATCAAGGCTGGGGAATAGGAGTAAGAATGTGAGCTACCTCTAATAATGATGATGATGATGACAATAATAATGATAATAATAACATTTAAGTTCTGCTTTTAGAGTACCTTCCATGTTCTAGGCATTGTGTTAAGCATTTAATTTTTATTTTAATCCTTACATCAACTCCTGTAATGGTGGTAGGTATACAGATCAGAAAAATGAGGTTCAGCGAAGCGGTGATTTTTCAAGGCACACAAGCCAGTAAGGCAGAATTTGAACCTGGGTCCCTTTGGCTCCACAGCCTGTTATCTTTTTATTATATCATGTTGTCATTCTAAATGTTAATAGTTATAAGGGAAATTAGTGCTGCACTTTCCAGGTTAAGATAGCAACTCCCCCAAGCCCACCCCGAGATGGAGTTTCACTCTTGTTGCCCAGATTGGAATGCAGTAGTATGATCTTGGCTCGCTGCAACCTCCGCCTCCCAGGTTCAAGTGATTCTTCTGCCTCAGCCTCCCGAGTAGCTGTGATTGCAGGCATGTACCACCACACCCAGCTAATTTTTGTATTTTTAATAGAGACAGGGTTTCGCCCTGTTGGCCAGGCTGGTCTCGAACTCCTAACCTCAGGTGATCTGCCTGCCTTGGCCTCCCAAAGTGCTGGGATTGCAGACTTGAGCTACCGCGCCCGGCTGATAGCGACTTTAACAGACTAATCATATGAAGGTGAGGGGGGCATGAGAACTATAGAAAGGGGGAGTCTGCTGTAACTTGATATGCTGATGGGACCTCTGGCTAGGGTAGGTAGTTGGTGATACTGGGGCACTAGAGTTGGAATAGCTGAGGGCTTTTTATTAAAATCATAGGGGAAATTAAAGAGAATTATTCGAAGTAGAGGAGTCAGGGATAATAAATGAGTTTATTAGAATGGTGTTAATGAGTTAGAGCAAAAAGAATAAAGAAACCAGGGAAGGTACAGTTGAGATAATAGAGTCCTGTACTGATTGTTGAGATAGTTCAGCTAAGAAATTTACTGAGACCCTATTAAGCATTTCCTAACATTGTCAGAACCCAAGAGAATGGTTAGACATTTAAGTAATTTATCTAATTCTAAGAATTAAGATTAATGAGCTAAAATAATTCATTCAAGGTTCACAAACCCTCAGAGGATAACTGTCTTAATCAGGTTAGGTGGCTGATAGGAAAGAGACTTGACTTGAACAGGAGGAATCTGCCATCCGGTGCCTCTGATCTTAGGGACCTTGAGAGGTAGATCTTAGGACTTTAGGGCCCTGGAGTATAGATAGATGTTGGGTAAAAGAATGAACTCAGTTTAGCCCCGGTCCCTTAAAATCAGTATCTTTAAAGTTCTAGACTGAGGAAGGACCAGAAAACCAGATAGCAGGGCAACAATTGGGAGTCCCTGAAAAGGATTGATGAGATACACATGGGTAAAAGTCTTAATGAGAAATTGAGATTATACTGTAATTTACATTGCATAAATTATACCCTAAAATTTCCTTAATACACATGAGCTAACTGCATGCTTAGCTACAGTGGCCAGGATATGTAGAAATGGCAACTGTCCAAGAAAGGAAAGTCAAGGGCCAGGAAAATGTGGATATGTTTGATGAAAAATCCCCTTCTCTTTTGATTCTCAGTGTTGGCAGTAGAGCGTGTAGAGGACAATTTTTATTACTTCACTAAAACCAGTGCTTCTCTTTATAGCATATTCTAAATATGAGTTGACTGTAAAATTAGGTTAATAGTATATAATCAGTTAAAGCAGTAATCCTGAGATTAGCCTTGTTTGTAATCCTGCCAATGCTGGTTGAAATTTTTGGTGCTTGGCATTTGGCACTGTTTTCTTTCTTCCATACTTCAGATCAGAAAATTTTTTGACAAATTTTCTATTTACTGAAACTCACAGTCTCAGTTTTTAAATATTTCAGTAGGAAAATAAACATTTTGAATAATTTCTGTTTACTGACTGGAATTATAATTCAAGATAAGATGTTATTATTTTATTTTATTTTATTATTATTATTTTTTGAGACAGAGTCTTACTCCGTCACCTGGGCTGGAATGCAGTGGCACGATCTCGGCTCACTGCAACTTCCACCTCCCCGGTTCAAGTGATTCTCCTGCCTCAGCCTCCCTAGTAGCTGCACTTACAGATGGGCGCCACTGCGCTTAGCTGATTTTTCTATTTTTAGTAGTGACAGGATTTCACCATGTTGCCCAGGCTGGTCTTGAACCCCTGACCTCAGGTGATCCACCTGCTTCGGCCTCCCAAAATGTTGGGATTACAGGCGTGAGCCACTGTACCTGGCCAGAACTATTTTTTAATACTGTCTTTCATAAAGTTGGTGGCCAGGTAGCTTGGTTATGACATAGTAATTTGACCAGAGTGGTGAAAGTCATGGGTTTGATTTTCATGAGTATAGGATCTTTAGAGTTAGAAGAAATCTTTGTTATAACCCTATTCAACTTTCCACCTAAAATAATCTTTTTTTTTCTTTTAGCATCTCTGACAAGTAGTCATTTAAACTTTGATATTTCGTTTCTTGCGAACAATTTTTTTTGAAGCTTTGTTGCTTCCAATGCCATAGCAGGCAGCTCCAGTGTAATTGATGTACCATTTTAGGGATCTGTCATAGGTCACAGGATCAACCTCCAGTTTTAGGAGAATTAAAGCATTCATATAATATTCATGTTACCATAGTTTTGAATTTTTCCAAATTCAGATTGAGGCATTTTGAAATTAGTTAGTTTTTAAATAATTATCTTACTTTAGTGCTGGGGAGTGTAGAAAAATCAATCAAACTTTTTTCGTCTTCATCATTATAGATATTGAGACAAATTGTTTAGAAGAAAAAAGCAAGAGAGACTATTTTACACAGTTGGTATTAGCATGTTTGGTAAGTTTTTAAATATTTTTCCCTTTTAAAAATCTGCGTTAAACAGCTGCAATAGAAGTTAGTCATGTTAATGGAGGAGGATATTGACATTCAGTTGACTTTTCTCATAAGCTGAGATTTGCGTTTTGAAATGGAATGTTTTGTGAAATTAGACATGCTGTTCTATGAAATAAGCATGTAACCATATCCATATCACTTAAACTATCTAGACATTTAAAACCTTTGGTGATATTCTGACCTAGTAAGTTCCTAAGAAAAAGGTAAGCATTTATAAAGTAAGTAGAAATGATTGTAGACAGCTTTTAAATGGATTTTTTTCCCTCATAAACTGTTAAGCAAAGAGTAAAAGAATAGAAGAGGTAGTTTAAAATGATAAACTCTGGAACTTGCCATGATTGTTGTCTGGTAAACCATTTGTGTTCATAAATTTAGAACCAGGGAGAACTGCCATGGTTCAGACCTGGAAGAAGGTGCTTGTCTTTGCTATACTAGAATTTAACTTAAAGTAGGAGGCTATTAAGTGCTGTATTAGGTGAAAATCCAGTTAAGCCAAATGCAATCATATTGAAAATTTCATCTGTAGTTCTTGTCATTTATAGGCAGTGTACAACATGCATATAATTTTGTAGGGAATTTTTTGAAAGCTATTTATTAAATATTTCAATATTTGGAGTCATAATATTTGTTAAATTGAACTTCCAAGCCTTTTTATAAATTGTAGGTTGTTATATAATGTTATTTTTGTATTCTTATTTAGGAAGCTTTAGTTTGAATATATTTAATGTTGTGGATGCAATGCTAAGGAATAAATGACTTTTAATATTTTTTAATACAGTATTTAGTTTCAGACACAGTTTTAAAGGAACGCCTGGATCCAGAAACACTGGAATCATTAGGGCTTATCAAACAATCACAGCAATTCAATCAAAAGTCAGTTAAAATCAAGACAAAACTCTTGTAAGTACACGTATCTTATGTTTCAGATCAAGTAGCTGAGTATGTTTTTTCATTCATATTTTGAATGCTAGTGGCCTCTAAGGGGACTTTGAAGACTGTTTTTTTGTTTGTGGTTAGCATGTCTTGTGTTTTTTGTCTTCTAAAAGTAGCCTAATATTATTGAGTCATCAGTGACCTTTACCTGTGCAAAACCAATATTACTTTTGCCCATATTCAAAGTTAAAATAATACTCATGCTTTCATCATTAGCAATAAAATAATTTATGACTATGGCTATACTCGGGGTATATTCTTAGAGATGAAAATAGTGATATGTTATTGTTCCCTGATATTAACAATATCCTTTTCTTGTGTTACTGGTTTTCCCCGTGTAATTAATATTGGGGGTTCTCATATGAACCACTGTTGTTTTCTACTCTAAAAGGCACACAAAGAAGTAAACTTTAAACAACTATTCTTATGATTGTTGTAGGTTGGAGATAAGAAATTCAGTGAGAATACAGTACTCTGTGCAAGCTTGTTAACTGAGATTAATTTTATCCCCTTAATGGTATTTATCTGATTTCAGTTATAAGCAGCAAAAATTCAATTTGTTAAGAGAAGAGAATGAAGGTTATGCCAAGCTGATTGCCGAATTGGGGCAAGATTTATCTGGAAGTATTACTAGTGACTTAATCTTAGAAAATATCAAATCTTTAATAGGTAAGACATGTATCTGTATAGTATGTGTTGTTAAGATAACAAGTTATTTTAATTGTTAGAGAATATCCATAAAGACAAAATGAGTGCATTCCATATACTTTTTTTTTTCCGGTTAAGGAATGGGAGAGGTGTTTAGCTTTCACTTTTAATGTTTTGTCAGTAATTATAAAATTTAGCATGATATTTGTGAGAAATCTTTTTGTCACTATTACTTGTATGTTAATATTAGGTCCTGCTCTGTCTAGTCTTTCTTTTTTGTGGAGGGGATCCTGAGTGGTAAGCCAACGCTTTCAAAAGACAATGGATGACAAAGAACAGAATGGACTGTTCTGATACAGTGCCCTACGTTTCTCTGGTATTTCTATTTTTAAGTATTTCTCAACCATTTTATGGAGGACCAAAAAGCAAACATGGAAACTTTAATACAGTAAATCTTCAGTGAACTTTTGAAACCTACAGATGTGTAATTTTGAACTTTTTTCAAAATAACTTTACAAGGGACTTTGATGCATATTTTATCTTTATAATAGCCTTTTAAAGTAAGTGCAACAGCTGTTGTAAAAGTGTAACAGGGAAGTTTTTATTCTCCCTACTCTTTAAGTAGAATTCCAGTAGCATTACTTTTTCTTTTTATTTGCATTGAGCATTGGAAGAAGTAGTTGACTTCTTGGAAAAGATGAATGAGCACTAGAAAAATAGGGTAATCCAGATTTTCCTAAGGTGGAAATAGTTTTTTTCTATTATTTGCTAGGTGTTGTGCTATCGTAGGGAAGATTTTGCGGTACCTGGGTCTTGAGACCTGCCAGAGGAGTCATATTTGTGCCTCACTAGTTGTATCTTAGGGGTGCTTATCATCAGCTTCTTGATTCTTTCTCTGTTTTTTGGAGTTTATATATGACTAAGAAAGAGGGAGAAGGTGTTCCAATCCTTATCTCCTTCCTCTGGTGCTTTGTGTAGGAATCCAATTAAAACTAGATTTACTATAATCACCCTTGTTCTTACCAGCAAGTAAGTAGCTTTTAGTTTATTTTTAAAATTTTTATTTATTTTTTAAAGAGATGGGGTCTCGGTATGCCCAGGCTAGTCTTGAACTCATGGGCTCAAGTGATCTTTCTGCCTTGGCCTCCCGAAGTACTGGGATTACAGGCATGAGCCACTGTGCCCGACTAAATAGCCTTTGAAGTTAATCTAGTTCTGGCAGCTGATCTAGTTTCTTTGCTGTTTCTTCCAGTTGTCAATTTAACATCAAGATGGGTGGCCCCCTTGGGCTGTGGGACTCTTGCTTACCTGTGTGGCCGTGACTCATTTTTAGAAACCTTCCTGTGGTGGTTCCTTAGTTCCTTTCTGTTCGTTCTTTTGTCTTGTCTTGTCTTCTCTTGTCTTTTCTTTCTATGGAGTCTCACTCTGTCGGCTGGGCTGGAGTGCAGTGGCACAATCCCAGTTCACTGCAACCTCTGCCTCCCAGGTTCAAGCAGTTCTCCTGCCTCAGCCTCCCGAGTAGCTGGGACTACAGGAGCCTGCCAACACACCCAGCTAATTTTTGTATTTTAAGTAGAGATGGGAGTTTCACCATGTTGGCCGGGTTGGTCTCAAACTCATGACCTCAGGTGATCCGCCCGCCTTGGCCTCCCAAAGTACTGGGATTGCAGGCTTGAGCCACTGTGCCCAGCCCCTTTCTGTTCTTTCTAGGGTAGGCACCACACTTTCCTGAGTGTTTTTTGATCTGGCTTGAGAAGCTTGTCAGTGCTGCTTTGCTATAAGTTTGTCTTTCCTTGTATCCTGTCATGTACTTACTTAAGATAGTATTCCCCACATAAAAATTCTGTGCTATGTTTTTTTTTTTTACTTTATATCCTTTTTTGTTGACATCTGTTTCTCTATTTCTTGTGAGTTTATACCTTTTTATTCCTTCGTTATTTTGGGAACATTTCAAAGAGGGATTTCTTGAAGGTGTGCTTTTATCTTACTAGAAAATGTACACTACTTACTTTTCTTGAACTTTGCTCTCAGGGAGAACAGGCTATGATCCTATTTCTGAAAAACAGTGTAACACAATTGTAAGCTCATGAGGTATATGGACAGTCTATGAGTATAAACAATTTGATTTATTGGGCTAAACCTATATTCTGACCCACCAAGTAGTACTCAAATGTCACCTTCTTAGTGAAGCCTTCCCTGCCCACCCCTGTCAAAACTCCCTATTATTCCCTGATTTTTTTCGTTTTTGCACATATCACAATATAATATGCTCTGTACCTCTTCCCCCTCCCCCTGTGATGTAAGCTCTGTGAGGACTGGGGTTTTGTTTAGTACCTTATCCTTTCTTTTTTTTTTTTTTTAATTGAGACGGAGTCTTGCGCTGTCGCCCAGGCTGGAGTGCAGTGGCGTGATCTCAGCTCACTGCAAGCTCCGCCTCCCGGGTTCACGCCATTCTCCTGCCTCAGCCTCCCGAGTAGCTGGGACTACAGGAACCCACCACCACGCCTGGCTAATTTTTTGTAGTTTTTTAGTAGAGACGGGGTTTCACCGTGTTAGCCAGGATGATGTCGATCTCCTGACGTCGTCCGCCCACCTCGGCCTCCCAAAGTGCTGGGATTACAGGCGTGAGCCACTGCGCCCGGCCAGTACCTTATCCTTAATACTTGGTATGTAGGTGATAAATAAGTACTGGGTATAAAAGGAATGAATATTTCCTCTATTCTCGTATAATCTATACTGACTCTTAGCCTCTTTTTCCTGACATGGTGAATTTTAGAAAGTTCATCTCCCTGTCTCAGTGTTTATTTATCTCTGACTAGGTGATTTCCTCCTCCCTTTAATTGTCTGAGAAATAAACTTTTATTTTTTTGAGACAGAGTCTTGCTTCATTGCCCAGGCTGGACTGCAGTGGTACGATCTTGGTTCTCTGCAACCTCTGCCTCCCAGGTTCAAACGATTCTCGAGCCTCAGTCTCCCGAGTAGCTGGAATTACAGGCGTGGGCCTCCCATGCCCAGCTATTTTTTTTTGTGTGTGTGTTTTTAGTAGAGACGATGTTTCACCAAGTTGGCTGGGCTGGTCTCGAACTCCTGGCCTCAAGTGATCCACTTGACTCAGCCTCCTAAAGTGTTGGGATTACAGGCGTGAACCCCCACACCCAGCCTGAATGAAACTTTTCATTGATGTGAAAATAGAGGTTGAAACTTCAATTCCAATGACTATTCTTTCAGTGTTGTTAGCATTTATTGGAGTCCCTCTTAGTGCAGACTTCATCCAGGCCTTGTCATATCTGTCCAGAACAGCTCACTGACCAGCATCCTATTTTTCATGGCCTCTTTGGATGGGTTTCTCTGTGTTTGTTCCCATTGTTTTCTGTTTAGGAACAGTCTAGACAGGTAATACCTCCTTCACCAGCCAGTGTCAGAAACTGATACCTAGTTTGGGCAGTATACATTTTAGGTGCACATACTTTCAGGGTACTTGGTCTGACCAGGATAAATCCTTGCTTATCATCCTTTAGTTAAAAGACAGTTATTTGGCTGGATGCGGTGGCTCAAGCCTGTAATCCCAGAACTTTGGGAGGCTGAGGTGGGCAGATCACCTCAGGTCTAGAATTTGAGACCAGTCTGGCCAACATGGTGAAACCCTGTCTCTACTAAAAACACAAAAATTAGTTGGGCATGGTGGCACGTGCCTATAATCCCAGCTACTCTGAAGGCTTGGGCAGGAGAATCACTTGAACCCAGGAGGTGGAGGTTGCAGTGAGCTGAGATCACGCCACTGCACTCCAACCTGGGTGACAGAGTGAGACAGTGTCTCAAAAAAAAAAAAAAAAAAAAAAAAAAGGCAGTTATTTGCTCCTAAAAGATTCTGGCACATCAACATTTTTATATTCTGCCAGATAGCTTGGGGCTATTTAGTGCATGTGCAAGCAAGGAAGCAGAACCATTGTGCATCTGCATGGTGATTGTGATCTGACACTAAATTTGAACAACTTATTAAATAGTAATGAATAGTGTACAGTAGACTGTTGAGCTGCCAAGTCATAGACACCATACAAGTGACCATTGCTTGAAGATGGCAAAAAAAATCTTTTAGAAATAGAGGAAAGGATATCATCACAGGTGGACTCCTTTGTTTGCTGAACTAAACTGTAAGAACTCTTTTGGATGCCCTTCAAAAAAATCAGAGCATCATGCTGTACACTTTAAATATATATAATAAAAACAAGTGGTTGCTAAGTGTTCTTTCCTTTCCTTTCTTCTAAATCAGTGGTCAGCAAGTGTTTTCTATAAAGGGTGAGATAGTAAATATTTTTCGGCTTTGTGGACCGTATGGTTTCTGTTGTAATACTTAATTCTGCCATTGCTGTATTAAAACAGCTATAGATAGTACATAAATAAATGTGACTGTGTGCCAATAAAATGTTATTTACGAAAACAGACAGCCGAATGGATTTAACCCACAAGCCGTAGTGCTGATTCTTGCTCTAAATCAAAAGTTCTGCCTAACAACTAATTACGGAGCTAGCTTATTTGAGCGTAGCTTTAGAGAGTGAAAATGGTTCTTCCTGGTTTTAGGTTTTAGTGGTCCAAGACCTTTTTGGCCTAGGCTCTAACCCCTTTACCTTCACTCACAGAACCAGAGCTTTCATTATCAAACCTCAAGACCTTCATTTGTTGCCTGGTGTCAAAGGGTATAGATTTGGCTAGGGAAGGGTAGAGTGAGAGTCTTTGCCTTTTCAGTCTCTCAAGTGACCAGAGTAACATTAAAAACAAGATAAATCCTTAAGCCAAACGATTTTTATTTTTGGATAGATTATGGGACATTTTACCCCTTTGACTACATGATTTTGAGTGTACTTAGTATTTTATCTTTGGTTCAATCTGAATATAGGGTCCATTCAGCTTAGACACATTTTATTATGCCACCTTTCTCATTTCTTTGAAAGGGAAGTTGGCTGCCTTCTTTACTTAAGTTTTTACATTGTTGAAGTTTCTTGGCTATATGTTAGAAGTTTTCCCTTTGTGGTATGAAAAAGAAGACAGCAATTGGTGTTTCCAACTATAGGGGTTTTTTGTTGTTGTTATTTATTTTATTTTTATTTTGAAACAGGGTCTGGCTCTGTTGCCCAAGCTGGATTGCAGTGGTACAGGCTTGGCTCACTGCAACATCTGCCTTCTGAACTCAAGCCATCCTCCCACCTCAGCCTCCCAAATAGCTGGTACTACAGGCACACACAACCATGCCCACTAAATTTTGTATTTTTTGTAGAGATGGGGTTTTGCCATGTTGGCCTGGCTGATCTCAAACTCCTGAGCTCAAGCTAGCCACCTGCGTTGGCCTCCCAAATTGCTGGGATTACAGGCGTGAGCCACCTTGCCTGCCCTTGTTATTGTTTTTTAGATCATACTTTTATTTTGTTATTCATTGGTTCTTGCTTTGAGATGTGCAGTTTTTTTTTTTTTTTTGCAAATAGTGTTCTTAGAAATAGTCTAGCATAGATTTTTATTAGTTTGCTTCTAAAGAAATTCTTTCTACATGATAGATCATTTCATTTTGTTAAAAACATGATTTTCTTAATCTCCTAAGGTCCATTCTCTCATGAACATGATGATTGAGGCTATAATTCCGTTTTCTTGCCTGAAATTTATAGGCTGGACATCTCTCTTAGTTATGTCTGCAATACTCTCTTGGTCTTTTATTTTCCTGTTAAGATCTCAATTTGGCCTAATTTCTACGACGGTCATTGTCAGTTTGACCATATTTCTTGCCCCTAGTCGGTGTCGCTGTAACATACTGGCCATTTTTTCTATCTTTGGGGAAACTCCAGTTGCTTTTTAGTGCATTTCTTCAAAGATGTATCATTCAAAAGGTGTGAACTCTCCTCAAGGGTAGCGTAACCATTAATCACTGTAAAATTTGAGCTTTATTGGGGCTTCATTGACATATAGTAGAATGCTTGTATTTAAAGTGTACAATTTGACTTTTACATCTGTGAAAACACCACAAACAAGATAATGCACATTCCTTCCACTACCCCTGAAATTTTCTCTTGCCTGTGTGTTTATCCCCCCTCTCTCCTCTCTTTATTTTCCCGGAGAATCACAAGCACCTGGCACATGGTGGGTAGTTATTTAATACTTATTTAAATGAAGGAGGGAATCTATGGCCGTTGTAGATTTGCAGTTTCTTTATTTTTCGACTTATTCTCTTTAAATATGGTTTCTTGTTTGTTCCTCAAAAGGCATAAAGGCATATGTGTGTGTGTTTGTGTGTGTGTGTGTGTGTATGTATGTATATGTAAATATATATAAGTTTGTGTGTGTATTAATGTAGCTGGTGGTAAAGGTAGGGAGCTAGGTTTATGATCTTTCTAAAGATCACATGACTATCAATGCTTGGGCTGGACAAAAACCTTTCTAAGATGTTTGCATACAAGACTGCTTGTATTCTACTACAGCTGCCATTAGGGAAACATTTTGAATATTCAAACTTACTGATTATTATTAGAGTCTCACTGTATATGAACTAGTTTAACTGTTACTTAAAACGCTAAGATTTTAATAATAATTTTCAGCTGGGCATGGTGGCTCATGCCTGCAATCCCAGCACTTTGGGAGGGTAAGGCAGGAGGATCACTTGAGACTAGGAGTTTGAGACCAGCCTGGGCAACATAGTGAGACCCCATCTCTACAAAAAGTTACCTAAGCGTGTTGGTGTGCATCTGTAGTCCTCGCCAATTGGGAGGCTGCGATGGGAAGATCACTTGAGCCCAGGAGTGTGAGGTTGCAGTGAGCTATGAATGTGCCACTACACTCCAGCATGGGCAACAGAGCGACACCCTGTCTCTAAAAATAATAATACATAAAAGTAAATGAAAATAGTTTTCTAAACCTTCAATTGGCTACTTTTTCTATCTGATGGATAAAATTAATTGGACTTATGGCACCTGAGATAGTAATAGAAAACTCATGAGCCAGTTTTTCTTTAATGAAAGATGCAAAGATGATGCCTGTTATAAATAAAAGTGCATAACTCTTGTTTCAGATTACTGCATTAAATTGCACCTAGAAAGAAAGTGGGTAGTTGACAGTAAAGGTCACTGATAGAATAGCCTTGATGGAGTAATGCTGTTAAATAAAATATAATGCTAGTGGTTCACGTTTCAGCATACTGAAAATGTAAACTTAAAAGCAATGTGAATGAAGCACTTAAAAGATTTAATCTAACTTTTTGCTATTCTGTTCTTTATTTATGAGTTTTGTGTATGTAGCTTAATGGGTAATTACAAGCCAGCCAGTTTGTCAAAAATTATATTCAGTGTCTCTTTTATCTTCTATGATAGAGTGTTAATTCATTTTTATTTAGTGACTTTTTTTAAATATTAGTTAATGTAGGAGAAGTGACATGATTTGAGAATTTGCTAGATCTTACTTCCATAATGTATCATCAGTGTTACAGCAGTGTGAAGGCATTTTTCACCTTTGTTCAGGCTTCACTGACATACAATAAAATGCACATATTTAAGGTGTGCACTTTGAGTTTTAACAGATGTATACATCTGTGAAAACACCACAAACAAGATAGTGCAGATTTCTCCCATTCCCCCTCAATTTTCTTCTTCTTGGCTCACTGCAGCCTCTGCCTTCTGGGCTCAAGTAATCCTTCCGCCTCAGCCTCCTGAGTAGCTGGGACTACAGGCATGTGCCACCATGCCTGGCTAATTTTTTGTAGTGACAGGGTTTTGCCATGTTGCTCAGGCTAGTCTCAAACACCTGGACTCAAGTGATCTACCTGCCTCGAACTTCCAAAATGCTGGGATTACAGGCGTGAGCTGCCGTGCCCGGCCTGATCTGCTTTTTGTTACTGTAGATTAATTTGCTTTTTCTAGAATTTGTCTATAAATGGACTCATACAGTGTGTACTGTTTTTGTCTGGCTTATTTCATTCAGCATAATTATTTTATGATTCTTTCATACTGTTGCCTATATCAATAGTTCTTCCCTTTTTATTACTGAGTATGTCCACTGTACTTATCCTTACTCCACTTATCCTATACGGCAAGTTGTTTATTCATTTATATGTTGATGGACATTTGAGGAGTGTTGTATATTACAAATAAACCTGCTGTGAACATTTGCGTACAAATCTTTGTATTGACTTAGACATTTATTTCTCTTGAGTAAATGCCTAGGCTGGGTCACATGGTAGGTGTAAGTTCAAATTTTAAAGAAACTTGCCAATTTTACAAAGTGGTTGTACCATTTTACATTGCTATCAGCAGCATTTAAGGATCTTAATTGCTATTTTGGAATCACTTTTATATTCATAGGCCGTACTTTTTGGAAGTACAGAGGTAGATAAAAATATTTAGAAGTTTTCTTCTTAGAACTTCAGGGAAACGTCTTTTTGGAGAGTTTATGAAAATATAGAGCTTTTTTTGAGTAAGACATGCTCACTGCCTTAGTCCTTCTCCTTAGTATGATGAGAAGCAGAAGAAAATGTGTTCTTAAGTTTGGATCTCATAAAAAGAGGGAAAACTTGCATTTGGAGGATTTGGTTTTCTAAGTGATTGCTAAGGTAGTATGAAGCATGAAATGACATTAGTTTTATAGCATTTAATATGAATAAGTGTAGAGGCGATAGAAGTAACTGGAGATACCATCTTACAAAAGGGTTTGGACAGGAATAGGTTATATAAGAATTTTCTTGGAAAAATCCCCTAACTCATCCATAAGGTATAAGTGTTTAGATCTAACATACGTCCCGAAATTTATCACAGTTCTTTTCTCCTCCAGTATTAGAAGAAATCAGTGTTTATTTTTTGGCCCAATGAAGTGGTTAGCTTGCATTTAGGGACTGTGTTTAATGAAATACACATATTTTAAATACTAGAATCCCATTCAGCTTGATGAAAGGCATGTGGGAACTGACGTAAACCAGGAGCCTCCAACTCCCTTGGTATTCTTTGATCTATAAGTATCAATAGAATACCACTTTTCCCTTCAGAATGCTACTAAAAGCCATGGATATAAATCAGTGTTATATTTTATAGTTCTGTAGTATATGTAAGATAAAATAAAAAAATGATTTTAAAAATGATAGTCCACTTTTGTGAACCTGGACTTTTAACTGTTTATCAATATTCCAAATACTTCTGCCTAAAACATTAAAAAAAAAAAACCCTTTAGTTGCTTAATTTGTAAAATGCATTGTTTGATTTTCGTGTTTTTCCAAGAATTAATAATGTGGACCTGTTTCAGTAGCCCGAGTAATCAAGAACTGATGAGGCAAAGTGTGGCATAGAGGAATGTTTATTTGACTAGTATCACAGGTCCTGGACTATACCAACCCAGGTCTGTCATTAATCTGTTCTGTGATTCTGGGAAAGTCACATTCTCATCTGTAAAAATGTGTAGTGGATTTATTTCCCTCTGGGAGAGGGGAAGCAAATTTGTAAAGGAAGTTGTTTTTAAAATCATTTTTATCTTGCTATATGAGTTATCCCTGAAAGTTAATGGCTTCACTAGAAATGATGTATAATCATTTTAAAATTTTTGTATATCTCATCTGTTGCAGGATGCTTTAATCTGGATCCCAATAGAGTTTTGGATGTCATTTTAGAAGTGTTTGAATGCAGGCCAGAACACGACGACTTCTTTATATCTTTGTTAGAATCTTACATGAGTATGTGTGAACCGCAAACACTGTGTCATATTCTTGGGTTCAAATTCAAGTTTTACCAGGTAAAGAAAAACGTGTATGTATATATATTTAGAGATTAATTTCTTAATCTTGTTTGTATAATTTAATTTGTTTTATTTGTAAATGATTGGTCTCATCTCAGGCATTCTAGCAGAAGAGATAGATAAATGGATAGCTAACAATGCAATGTGATAAGTACTATATTGGTAGTATGAATGATGTTATGTGAAAAGCCTAGAGGAAAGCATTATTAAGTTTTGCCCTGGGAGAGGTGGAGTCAGGGAAGACTTTGTAGATGTATCTTTTTTTAAACCTGGTCCTTGAAGGATGAATAGGAGTTCATTAAGGTTTTCTCTGCATAAGTAACAAACAGTGGGAGAATAAAGATGTGGCAGTGTGAATATATTTAAGAGATAGAAGGAATGGTTCATAGTCTAATGTGGCTGGGTTATAAGATGGGAAAAGAAGGGACAGGAAATGAAATTGGGAAGGTATGTGTACTTTAGATGGTCACAGACTTTGAATACTGTGTTAAGAGTTAGAATCTTATTTTTATTTAATAATTTTTTATTTTGAGATAGGATCTCACCCAGACTAGTCTCAAACTCCTGGGCCGAAGTTATCTTCCCACCTCAGCCTCCCAGGTAGCTGGGACTTACAGGCATGTGCCACTGTGCTTAGATCAAGAATTTTATTTTATAAACAATGGCTATTGGAATTTTTTAGGGACATGAATAAATATTCAAGGCACATCTTGTATCATTTGCTTAAGCCACTAAAATAGCTGTCAAGCTAATCTGTGTCTCTGATTATGTCTACTTCAATCCATCTTTCATATTATTGTTACTGTTGCTTTCTAAAAGAGACCTGAGTCACTTCACTGGTCAAAAACCTTTACTTGTAGGATGAAATTCAAACTTCTAAGTGTGGCAGAAATAGCTCTTCACAATTTGGCATTGTTCTTTCCAGCCTTATCTTTATAGTTTTTTTTTTTCTTAAATCTAATATTCTGGTCATATTAAGTGACTAGCCATTTCTTGAACTTAGATATAGATATTGCTGTGAACCTTTGTTCCTGTAGTTCTTTATAACTAAAAAACTATTCTTACCCAACCCTCTCACTTCTCCTTTCTTCATCTTGTGAACTCCTATTTATTCCTTAAGAGCAAATGCTGCTTGCTCTGTAAAGGCTTAGCTGACTCTTTACCCGTGCAGAATTAGTCACTTCTTAATCTGTATTCTCGTAAAACTTGACACATAACTTCTAACACCCATCAGGTTATCTTAGAATAAATTGTATCTATCTCCTTTGCCAGATTGTAAACCATATAGGGCAGGTTCTATTTTTTACTGATTCCTATGGATTAGTTTGTTGCCTAGCCTATAGTAAATGCTCACTAATTATAAATGAGTGATCTATGTTTTAGGAAGACAATTCTCTTGATAGCATGGAGGATTTTAATGTAATAAGGCCTCCATTTACCTTTTGGTATAACTCTGCTAATTTGTTTACTTGCCTGGGATAGTCAGCTAGTCAGAAAGCATTCATTGAATGTTTATGATTATGCTCTTTGCTAGGCACTGAGGTTACTCTGGTGTAGAGGAGTGTCTGTTTCTGTACTCTTGGAGTGTGAGGTCAGGTTAATAAGATAATTCCTTTTAGTATTCTTAAATGACATAGTACCTACTGCCTTTGCTCATCTTTTATTTTCTATGATCTGGGATGCTGCAGCAGACAGAAGGGAAAGCAGACAAGAGTTTAAAAGCATATAGCTTTTCAATACCAAACAAGAGACATGGTAGGGTTTTTGGGCAGGAGCACAATACCTTTGTTCAAAAATGAGCAGTGGAGGCTGGGTGCAGTGGCTCGTGCCTGTAATCCCAGCACTTTGGAAGGCTGAGGCGGGCAGATCACCTGAGGTCAGGAGTTTGAGACCAGCCTGGCCAACATGGCAAAAACCTGCCTCTGCTAAAAATACAAAAAAATTAGCTGGGCATGGTGGCGGGCGCCTGTAATCCCAGCTACTTTGGAGACTGAGGCAGAAGAATCTCTTGAACCTGTGAGGCGGAGCTTGCCATGAGCCGAGATCGTGCCACTGCACTCCAGCCTGGGCAATAAAAGTGAAACTCCATCTCAGAACGTCCACTCTTGGTATTGGGAAAGAGATTCAAGCATTCTATCAGATTTTAAGAGCCACTATGATTGCTTTGGGCTTGAGTACATGAAGCCAACTGCTTTAGTGACAGGTTGGCTGAAATTTAACTTGTGCATGATTAATTAAAATATAAATTAGGGCTTTGGAGACTGTAGGTTTGAGAGCATATGACAGTGAATAATGATGACCTACTGCATAACATCAAGTTAGTTGAATGTAAGTTTTAGAATTAAAATCTTTTTGTATAAAACCATTCCTTATAAATAATGTAACTTTTTTGAGCTGAATTAAAATATACCCAGGGGGGTTGACAGTATTTGAATAATCCTTTTTTTTTTTTTTGTAGACAATGACCGTTTTTCTTGTATAAGAAATGCTCAGCCAAGAAATACTTAATTTAGAAATAACTTGTTCTTGGAATGACTAACCCTCATATTGCTCTATGTAATACCATCCCTTTGTTTCTATTGTTAGAACTGTCTTATGGGCCGGGCGTGGTGGCTCACGCCTGTAATCCCAGCATTTTGGGAGGGCGAGGCAGGTGGATCACCTGAGGTCAGGAGTTTGAGACCAGCCTGAACAACGTGGAGAACCCCGTCTCTACTAAAAATGCAAAATTAGCCGGGCATGGTGGCGCATGCCTGTAATCCCAGCTACTCGCGAAGCTGAGGCAGGAGAATTGCTTGAACCCAGGAGGTGGAGGTAGTGGTGAGCCGAGATCGCGCCATTGTACTCCAGCCTGGGCAACAAGAGCGAAACTCTGTCTTTAAAAAAAAAAAAAAGTCTTGTCATTGTGAGAATCTGCATTCTTAAGGGCCACTGAGGGTAGGGGAAGAAATGTCAGATATTTTTGAAAAGTTGTGGCCTGAAGGTAAAGTAAGGAAAGCTGTGAAAATCAGGAACTGCTTAGGTGATGTAACCTTGAGTGTTGGCTCCCAAGCATGTATGGCCAATCTGTGTATTGGTCCTTGGTGTAATTCCACCATCCCCCTTTCCCATCACTCCTGAAAATGTTCACAGTCCCTTTCTCCAACTCATATTTTGACCAGCTGGGTCTTATTTGGATTAATAGGCTTCTTTTTTCCCCCTTAATGCTAGTATTATACTATGGTATCAACGACAGTGAGAGGTTGAGCATCGCAAATCCACAAAGCTCCAAAATCCAAAACTTTTTGAGCACTGAATGATGTTCAAAGGAGATGATTGGAGCATTTTGGATTTTGGGTTTTCAGATTTGGGATGCTTAACCAGTATGCAAATATTCCAAAATCTGAAAAAAAAAAAAAATTCCCAAATCTAAAACATTTTTGGTCCCAGGCATTTTAGATGAGGGATACTCCACTTGTACAGTAGAGGACTTGGGGACAGCATGAGAGACACCACAGGAAGGGAGTACAAGAAACTGTGAAGGTACCAGAAGACAAACTTGTCTGGATTGTCGTTACAGGAAAGGAGGAGGAGGTGATAAGTCTCATCTGTATTGCCCTTTGATTTCTGGATTCAAAACACAGTGATAGTAATGGTAGTACCATGGTTCAGCCCTATTATACATACCCAAATTCATTCATTTAAGAAATATAGATTGAGCATCTATATTTGTGCAAGGTAGTATACTAGGTACTAAGGCTTCATCTGTAAACAGAAATTCTTACTTTTTTGATGTTTAGATTCTGAGTAAATTATATGTTAGAAAATAATTAATGAGATGGGGAAAAATACAAAGCAAGATAAGATCAGGAGTGGTAGGTTGCAGTTTTAACTAGAATAGTGAGAATACTCATTGAAAAGGTGAGATTTAAGCAAAGACATGAAGGATATGAGGATGTAAACTGTGTAGATGTCTGAGGAAGAGCCTCTAGGCTAAGGGAACAGTCACTGCAGTGGCCCTAAGGTGTCAGCATGCCTGACGTGTTGAACAAAAGTAGGAGATCAGTGTGGATGTATCAGAGTGATTGAGTAGAACAGTAGGAGATGAGGTCAGAGATGCGGGGGATGAGATCACAGAGTCAGTGCGAGGTTTTTGATTTTGATACTGAGTGAAGCCAGTGGAGGGTTTTGAGTAGGGTAGTGATGTGATCTAACTTAGCTTTACATTTTGTTTCTCTCTTATTTTATTGTGAACATTTTCAAATGTAGAAAAGAGTGAATAGTATAATGAATACTTACAACCCCATTATTTACAATTAAATTTATTAACATGTTGCCATATTAAAAATTTTAATTTATGTTAAAAAATCATGAAAGCTTCTTCCTAAATACTATAGTTTACAGTTTTTAAAAGGAAGGGCATTTTCCTTTTTTTTCTCTTTTGAGATGGAGTTTTGCTCCTGTTGCCCAGGCTGGAGCGCAATGGTGCGATCTCAGCTCACTGCAACCTCCGTCTCCTGGGCTTAAGTGATTCTCCTGACCCAGCCTCCTGAGTAGCTGGGATTACAGGCGCCTGCCACCATGCCTGGCTAATTTTGTGTTTTTAGTAGAGATGGGGTTTCTCCACATTGGTCAGGCTGGTCTCGAACTCCTGACCTCAGGTCATCCTCCAGGATCAATTTCATAACATAACTAGATTACTGTCATATAATAAACCTAGACTGTATTCATATTTTCCAAATTGTCCCCAAAATGCATTTTACAACTGGTCTGTTCAAATGATGATCTAATCAAAGACCACATGTTGTATTTGATTGTCAAGATTCTCCTTCTCTTTTAATTTAGAATAGTTCCCCACCTTCTCCATTTTTTCATGGCATCGACTTATTGATGAGGCCGTTCCTAGAAGACCTCATCTTTTTGGATTTATCTAATTGCTTTTTCATCTTATTTGTTCTTTATTTCCTGTATTTGTTATATACTTGGAGTGAGGTCTAAAGACTTGATTATGTTCAGGTAAAATATTTAATGGCAAAAATACTTTATAGATTGTGATATTATGTAACATCTAATGTTTGACTGTCTTTAAATGGTTCAGTAAGTTTGTGACAGTCTGATCCCTCAGTTATACAATGGCACCCCCCCTACCCCCCACCCCCACCGCCTTTCCCTTCAATAACAAATTATCTGCAGGTTGATACTTTGGCAACCTGGGAGTATACAGTTTGTCATCAACTTTACGTTAAATGGTTTAGAATCCATGGATGACCTTTGCTTGAGCCAGCTTTCCCTTTAGGGTTTCCAAATTGATGATTTACTAATTTTATCATGCCCTATATATTTATTAGCTGTCATTCTTCTAATAAAGAAGAGTTGTCCCTTACTAACTCAGGCTGTTTGCTTTCCTTGAAATACAGTTCCTACTGGAAAGGCAGGACAAATGATTAATATGTTCCCACTAATTGCGAGCTATCAGAGTAAGGAGTTTCTTTAATAGCAACCTCCAATGGTGACGTGAGTCGGGTGTGTGTGTGTGTGTGTGTGTCTGTGATGAGACAGAGAGAGAGACAGAGAGAGAGAAAGTGTGTGTGTGTGTGTGTGTGTGATTACTTAGATTTTCAGTGGATCAGTCTGTGTGGCAGCAGTGGATATCAATGAGATTCTGAATGTATTTGAAGGTAAAGCAATAGTGTTTGCTGATGGATTGGATACAGGATATGAGAGGGTAGAGTTAAGGACTATGCTGAGGTTTTTGGACTGAGCAGTTAAAAAGATAGTGTTGTCACCAACTTAGGGAAAATTTCAGGTGCATTGGGTTTGGAGTGTTGGGAGTGAGAATTAGGAATTCACTTTGTGCATGTTAAGTTTGAGATGTCTCTTCGACATCCAAGTGTAGATAATCGATATATGGATCTGAGTAAATAATTGGATATATGGACCTGGTGTTCAAGAGAATAGACCGGGCCAGAAATAGAAATGTAGGTATCAAAAGCATGTAGATGCTATTTAAAGATATGACATTGGATGAAATTACTAAGGGTTGTATACCGAGAGGCAAGAGTAGAGAGCCAAGGACTAAGTCTTGGGGCACTTCAGTGTTAAGGGTCTAGGAAAAGAAGAGGAACCAGCAATAATGTAGATGATGAACAACTTGTAAAGTAGGAGGAAAACAGAGAATGTGGCATTTTGGAAGCTAAATAGAGGAAGGAATGATTAACTGTCAGATGCCTCTGATAGGTCATTGAAGGACTGAAAATTGACCATTGGAGGGAGGTCAAAACTAGCAGTTTTGGTGGAATTGGGTGATATAAGAGATAATGAGAAGAGTAGAATTGGAGACATTGACAATTGACAACTTTATCAAGCAGTTGCTACAAAGGGGTACAGACAAATGGGATGGTAGATGACAAGGGAGTGGGCTTGAGAGATTTTTTAAGATGGGAGAGAGAACGCGTTTGTTTGCTGATGGGTACGACTGAGTGGAAAGGGGAAAGCTGGTGATACAGGGGAGAGAGTTGAGAATTATTTGGAGCGGTGTTCTTGAGGATAGAGAAAATGGAGTTTGGTGCTTAAGTGGGTGGATTAACATTATATAGGAGGATAGAGAGTTTATCATAAGAGGTATAAAGGCAATATATGTAGGTATAGTTGGGTAGGTGTGATTGGGAGTTTGTAGAAGTCCAATTGATCTAATTTTCTTACTGAGAGCAAGGACATCAGCTGTGAGGATGAGAGAGGAGGTATTGGAATTTAGGAGAGGAGGTAGGGAAGTATAGTTATGTGCTGCACAATGGTGTTTCGGTCAACAATGGACCACATATATGACAGTGGTTGCGTAAGATTATAATGAAACAGGAACACATAGCTGAAGAAGAGGCCCAAGAAAAGGAAACTACAGGAGAACAACCCCCAAGAAAATTCACAGTAAAGGGTTTAGCAGAAGCTTTTCAGCAAGCTCCTTAAAAAATTTGAAAACATGGGCCGGCCACGGTAGCTCACACCTGTAATGCCAGCAATTTGGGAAGCCGAGGCGGGTAGATCACTTGAGGTCAGCAGTTCGAGACCAGCCTGGGCAACGTGTGAAACCCCGTCTCTACCAAAAACGGAAAAATTAGCCAGGCATGGTGGTGCACACCTGTAATCCTGGCTACTAGGGTGGCTGAGGCAGGAGAATCGCTTGAACCCAAGAGGTGGAGATTGCAGTGAGCCGAGATCATGCCACTGCACTGCAGCCTGGGCGACAGAGTAAGACTCCATCTCAAAAAAAAAAAAGTTTGAAAACATGGACCCCAACACTGACCAAGGTTTTTATTAATAGAGAGGAATGTACATGGTGCATTATCTACTTACAAGCAAATCTGTGACAGGCAAACCATCATGGCATGGACATATTTCTGAAAAGAGTGACACCTCCTCAAGAAGAGTCTCAGGTCCTTCAGGAGGTATTCCAGAAGAAGACGTTGTTATCATAGATGACCGCTTCATGAGTGGTATTGCCCCTAAACATCTTCTAGTGGGAAAAGATGTGGAGATGGAAGACAGTGATATTGATGATTCTGATCCTGTGTAGGGCCTAGGCTCATGTGTGTGTTTGTGTCTTAGTTTTTAACAAAAATGTTTAAAGAGCTTAAATCTTTTTTTTTTTTTTGAGATGGAGTTTTGTTCTCCTTGCCCATGCTGGAGTGCAATGGCGCAATCTTGGCCTCACTGCAGCCTCCGCCTCCCGGATTCAAGCCATTCTCCTGCTTCAGCCTCCCGAGTAGCTGGGATTACAGGCACCTGCCACTAAGCCTGGCTAATTTTTTGTATTTTTAGTAGAGATGGGGTTTCACCATGTTGGTCAGGCTGGTCTTGAACTCCTGACCTCAGGTGATCCGCCTTCTCGGCCTCCCAAAGTGCTGAGATTACAGGTGCGAGCCACCGCACCTGGCCAACAAGTCTTAAAAATACAAAAAAGCTTACAGAATAAGGATATAAAGAAAAAATATTTTTGTACAGCTGTACAAAGTGTTTTAAGCTAAGCGTTATTACAAAAAAGTCAAAAAGTTAAAAAATATTAAAAAGCTTATAAGGTAAAAAAGTTACAGTAAGCTAAGCTTAATTTAATTTATTGAAGAAAGAAATGCTAAAAAAATTTTAACCTAAATATATAGTGTTTATAAAATATAGTGTTAATAGTGTACAGCAGTGTCTCAGACCTTCATATTCACTCACTAACTTACCCAGAGTAACTTCTGGTCCTGCACGCTCTATTCTTGGTGGGTGTCCTACACAGGTGTACCATTTTAAATCTTTTGTACTTGCTACATAATATTAAATATGTCCAGTTTTTTTTTTTTTTTTTTTTTTTTTTTTTTTTTGTTTGAGACAGAGTCTCCCTCTGTCACCCAGGCTGAAGTGCAGTGGCACAATCTCAGCTCACTGCAACCTCTGTCTCCTGGGTTCAAGTGATTCTCCTGCCTCAACCTCCTGAGTATTGCTGGGACTACAGGTGCACACCACCATGCCTGACTGATTTTTGTCCTTATAGTAAAGACAGGGTTTCCCCATGTTGGCCAGGCTGGTTTTGAACTCCTGACCTCAATTGATCCGCCTGCCCCGGTCTCCCAAAGTGCTGGGATTACAGGTGTGAGTCACTGTGCCCGGCCTAGATAAGGAATTTAAATCAATAGTCCTAAAATGCTTTATGAGCTAAAGGAAACCAGGAGTGTGCTGTCTCACCAAATAAATAGAGAACATCCATAAAGAGATACAAAATTATGAAAAGGAACCAAACAAATTCTGGAGTTGAAAAGTACAATAACTGAAATAAAAAATTCACTGTAGAGGTTCAACAGTAGCTTTGAGCAGGCAGAAGAAGCCAAGCCAAAGAAAGAACACTGGTTAAAGTAACTCTAGGTAAAATATAAAAGCCAGTATTATTACATTTGTGGTTTGTAACTCCTCTTTTTTTCCTATATGACTTAAAAGACAAATACATAAAATAATTATGAATCTTTAAAAAATAATTTAAACTTTTATTTTAGACTCAGGGTACATGTGCAGATTTGTTACCTGGGTATATTGTGTGATGCTGAGGTTTGGGGTACAATTCATCCCATCACCCAGGTTATAAATCTGTCAAATGGCATACTATAAAAATGTAATTTGTGACTAACAATAGATGGGGAGGGGCAGAGATGTATAGGTGCAGAGGTTTTGTACACTATTGAAGTGAAGTTGGTATTAATTCAAACTAGGTTGTTTTAAGTTTAACATGTTAATTATTATACCTAAAGGAACCACTAAGAAAATAATTAAAAACTAAACAAAAGAGAAGAAGGGGATCAGAATGGTGCAAACACACAAAATCAAACAAAAAAGGTGGTGATAGAGGAAATGAGGAACAAAAATATGACAGAAAACAGCTAGCAAAATGATAAAGTTCATCCTTATCTATAATTATTTTGAATGTAAATGAATTAAACTCCACCAATTAACAGGCAAGAGTTTTGCAGAATATATAAAAAAATCATGATCCAGCTATGTACTGTGTATGAGGAACTCGCTTTAGATTTAGAGATATAAATAGCTTGAAACTGAAAGTATGGAAACATGCTTTGTGCAAGCATTATGCTGGAGAGACCTGGGGTGGCTATACTAATAATCAAAGTAGACTTTAAGACAGTAAGTTTTTACAAGAGACAATGAAAGACATAATGATAAAATGGATAACCATTGAGAAGATATAACAGTTATAAACATACATGTACCAAACAACAGAGTCCCAGAGTATTTGAAGCAAACATTGGCAGACTTGAAGGAAACATAGTTCTGTAATTATTGGACATTTCCATACCTTACTTTCATTAATGGTTAGAACAACTAACCATTACTTGACAAAAGATGAGTAAGAAAATAGAAGACTTGAACAACATTATAAACCAATTAGACTTTTTATACATATAGAACATTACACCCAACAACAGAATCTACATTCTTCTCAATGCACATGGAACATTCTTTAGAATAGACCATATATTAGGCCACAAAACAAGTCTCGGTTGAAATCATACAAAATATCATCTCTGACCACAACAGATTGAAACTAGATTGCAACAATAGTGAGGGAGTAGTGTGTGATATGAAATTCAAAGCCGGGAGGATAGAGGGAGAATAGCCTGGAAGCAACAATAAAAAGTAAAAAGAAAACTGCCACATCACCTCTAGGCCTGGTAGTGTGAGGTGTCTGAGGAAAACAGCTACCATTTAACTGGGTTACAATGGCAGTGCTGTTCTCAGGGTGAACCAGGTTCTGTGTGAGCACCATGGTGAAAAGAACCTTTAGATGAGAGGTTTGGATATAGGGAATTTTGCTGACAATGGATCATGAATTCCATATGATTCTGTGGAAGTATTTCAAGGATGTGGAAAGGTATGATGGGACAGAACAGGATTGTGCGTAACAGTATGTGGATGAGAGTGTGGGGCATATTGTGGTGATTTATTTAAACAAGAATGAAGGGAGTAATGAACATGACCCTGGTACATTCAAGTCAGGTAGTGGAGGAGAGGTTGTCAATAAGTTAAATAAGCTTTTGAAAGTTTGCTTTGAAACCCTGGCAACAATTGGTTTTTATGGGAAACTGTTTTGATACTAAATAACCATTTATAAACATTTATTTTTATATGTTTTAAAAAGTTTTTTGAGATGGAGTCTCTCTTTGTCACCCAGGCTGGAGTGCAGTGGCATGATCTCAGCTCACTGCAACCTCTGCCTCCTGGGCTGAAGTGATTCTCCTGCCTCAGCCTCCCAAGTAGCTGGTATTACAGGTGGCCACCACCACGCCCAGCTAATTTTTGTAGAGACGGGGTTTGTATTTTTACAAAAAATTTTGTATTTTTAGTCTGCCAATGTTTGCTTCAAATACTCTGGGACTCTGTTGTTTGGTACATGTATGTTTATAACTGTTATATCTTCTCAATGGGTTATCCATTTTATCATTATGTCTTTCATTGTCTCTTGTAATTTTTACAAAAAAAAATTTTGTATTTTTAGTAGAGACGGGGTTTCATTGTGTTGTCCGGGTTGGTCTCAAACTCCTGACCTCAGGTGATCTGCCCACCTTGGCCTCGCAAAGTGTTGGGATTACAGGCGTGAGCTACTGTGCCTGGCCTGTA
This sequence comes from Trachypithecus francoisi, assembly GCF_009764315.1. Lineage (NCBI taxonomy): Eukaryota > Metazoa > Chordata > Mammalia > Primates > Cercopithecidae > Trachypithecus > Trachypithecus francoisi. The sequence continues at coordinate 105,706 of NW_022680492.1, read as the reverse complement.
AACAAATTAGAATTAGGAAACTATTGTTACATTGAAGACATCTCATCTGTTTTTTAAAAATAGAGTGAAACAATGCCTTCTATAAATGATAAACATTAGTTTGGTTAGCTTTGTATTTTATTTGCATAATATCACAATTGTGGGAAGAACCTTACATACACAGGTCTCATTTTCAGTATTGAGTATAAAAAGAACATAGTGTATTGTTACTGTTTGCTTTTTATTTACATTTGGCCAGTTAGTTATTGCCAGTTATTCTCACGTCACTGTTCCATTCATCTGACCTCAGCAGTATGCAAATTAGGTTTGAAAATTCATAGCATTCAAAGATTCTTTTTTTTTTTTTTTTTGAGACAGAGTCTCGCTCTGTCACCCAGGCTGGAGTGCTGTGGCGTCTCTCAGCTCACTGCAAGCTCCGCCTCCCAGCTTCAGGCCATTCTCCTGCCTCAGCCTCCCAGGTAGCTGGGACTACAGGCGCCGCCACCTCGCCCGGCTAGTTTTTTGTAGTTTTTAGTAGAGACGGGGTTTCACCGTGTTAGCCAGGATGGTCTCGATCTCCTGACCTCGCGATCCGCCCGTCTCGGCCTCCCAAAGTGCTGGGATTACAGGCTTGAGCCACCGCGCCCGGCCTCAAAGATTCTTATGTTTCTATGTAGGGTCCTCATGGCTAGCCTGGAATTGACTTTGCCATTCTGTACTTTAAAACATCGATTTATTCATCTGTAATATTTATGTACACCTGTTTTGTGGGGAACATCAACTGACAGCCAGATATACTTAGTATAAAATCCAAGAAATAAAATTAAAGGAAGAAAAATATAAAGCAAACGCTGATGGTTCTTCTGCACTTGTTAGTTTGTCTATCTGCGTCTCCACTGAGAACTAATTTGAAAAAGCAAGTTAAGAAAACACACATGTATCAGCCAGGCGTGGTGGCTCATGCCTGTAATCTCATCACTTTGGGAGGGTGAGGTGGGAGGATCACTAGAGCCCAGGAGTTCGAGATCAGCCTGAGCGACATAGTGAGACCCCATCTCTATTTAAAAAAAAAAAAGTCGGGTGTGGGGGCATGTACCTGTAGTTCCAGCTACTCAGGAGGCTGAGATGGGAGGATCGCTTGAGCCTGGGAGGTCAGGGCTGCAGTGAGCCGTGATCATGCCACTGCACTCCAGACTGGGTGACAGAGTGAGACCCTGTATCAAAAAAAAAACCCTAAAACCAAAAAACACACAAAGAACAGAAAAAAAAACACACATATAAACAGAACTGCAGACTAAATCTTGTGCATTATAAAATATCACTCTATTCAGTTGTGAGATTTTATTTAAATGTTAACCTGCACTGTAAATTGTGTCCATTTTTGAAATTACTTTCCTTGTGTTCTTCAGAAGATGTTCCAATGTGAAAAGGGATGTTGGCATAATAATCCTTGTATTGAATTCAGATGTTTGGTAAGATAAGGAAGAGCAGTGAAGCACTTTCTTGGCCTAGAGTATTTGATCTAATTGTTCTTAATTATTGGTAGGTGAAGGATATTGCTTTAATTGTCCTTTCTGCACTAAGTGGAAACTTTTTTTTATATTTCTAGGAACCAAATGGCGAGACACCATCATCTTTATACAGAGTTGCAGCAGTACTTCTGCAATTCAATCTTATTGATTTAGATGATCTTTATGTACATGTAAGTCAAGTGGGCTGCTAAGAATATTTGGTTGTCTGTCCCAAGGGTAGGGAAGAGGAGTAGGTAGCCACATAGCACCCCCAGGATTGGGTTGGTTCTAGGTTCTCAAGTCTTACTCTTTGAAGCCCCAATACATTGTTGCTTTTTGTTTATTTTATAAAGTGAATGAATTTAGTTCTTTGGCAGTCTATGAAAATTAAATACCTTTTTGGTCACCTTTACAGAGTTTAAGTTTGGATATGAAATTCAAGTTCTTAACTGTCATCAAGGCATAGCTCATGGGGAGAGAGGCCAAGTTCTAACCAATGTGGTTTTTAAAGCCTTTTTATTATCTACAATGATGGGAAATACAGAGTTACCTATATATTGCTTCTTTCTCTCTAAACTGTTAATTTTAGGCATTCAGGATGAATGGAGAACTTCATTAGTGTATTTTTATATTTAGTATATTTAAAAAATATTTTTCTTGTGTTATTCGTGTGCACTAAATGACTACTATTATGCTTTTATTGCTGGACCCAGGATGTAGAAGAGTTCATGATTGTGGCAGTTGACCTCTAGTTTAACAAAAGTTTAGCCATCAGTTTGAAAATCTAGGCTAATAGTGTATAAATTCCTCTTCTATTAGGTTTTGCATTAGGATATCTATTATTTTAAAACAAATATGTCCAAAGGTGATCATCGTCACTGCCTTTGAAATCACTTTATTAACATCATTGCCTATTTTTGTATACTGTGGCTACAGAGTTGAGTAAAACTTGGTCTCTACCTTGGAAGCAGTCATAGTCTAGCAAAGGAAAAAAAAAATTTGCATTATTTAATAGGTACTCTATTGGAGATATTCACAAAGCTCAGAATAGATAGTGACCGTATCTGTCTGGGGGGCTTTTGGAAGACTTTCCCAAACTAATGATGTTGAACTGGGATCTTGATAGACAAGTAGGGTCATCTAGGCTGAAATGGTAGAAAACTTTGTAAGTAGAATTAACTGAGTATAAAGACAGGAGTTGTTGTTGTTTTTTCTTTTTTGAGACAGAGTCTCACTGTTACCCAGGCTGGGATGCAGTGGTGCGATCTCAGCTCACTACAACCTCCACCTCCCGGTTCAAGCGATTCTCCTGCCTCAGCCTCCCAAGTAGCTGGGATTACAGGCACACGCCACCATGCCCAAGTAATTTTTGTATTTTTAGTAGAGATGGGGTTTCACCATGTTGGCCAGGCTGGTCTTGAACTCCTGACCTCAGGTGATCTGTCTGCCTCAGCCTCCCAAAGTGCTGGGATTACAGGCATGAGCCACCATGCCCAGCCAAGGCAGGAGATTTGAAAGGGCTTTTTTATCCCTTTATGGGACTGTCAGGAAGCTCAGAGTGGTTGGAGCTTAGGGTGATGCATAGGGGGAATGAGGATGGAATAGAGAAGAGCTAAACTGCTAAGGGCTTAAGTGACATAGTAAGGAATCTGGATTTTTCTCTTGGGAGTGGAGAGCCATTTAGTATTTAAAGGAGAGATGTGATATAGAAACTGAGAATATGGAAAAGTGGGCAGAAAAGGGAGAATTTAAAAACCTAGGTATGACTTTACAGGGAAGTATAGAGCGGCATATGTGGAAAGTACAAATTGATGATAGATTTATTACTCATTATGATTGCATTTAACAGTAAATGTAAGCAGACTAAGTGGTCCGTTCATATGACAAAGATTGTCAAATGGAATTAAAAATGAGTTTATTATTTTTATGAGAAACAGCTTAAACCTAAGGATAGTGAAATGTTGATAGTAAAAGGATGAGAAAAATGTATCAGCAAACTTATTATTGTTGGACAAAATAGACTTTTTGGCAGAAGGAGATAAAGAGGACTACTTCATAATAACAAGATTGTGCTCACTAGGAAGATAAAAACAGTTCTAACTTTACATGTATCTAATGACATATTCTCAAAATATACAGAAATAAAAGTTGAGAAAACTATAAGAAGAAACAGTTTGCCCATTAGAGGGAGTTGTAATTGTCTGGGTAAAAGGTAAGGACCTATGGCCGGGCGCGGTGGCTCACGCTTGTAATCCCAGCACTTTGGGAGGCCAAGGCGGGCAGATCACCTGAGGTCAGGGGTTGAAGACCAGCCTGACCAACATGCTGAAATCCCATCTCTACTAAAAGTACAAAATTACCCGGGGTGGTGGCCCATGCCTGAGGCCCAGCTACTCAAGAGGCTGAGGCAGAATTGCTTGATCCCGGGAGTTGGAGGTTGCGGTGAGCCGAGATCGTGCCATTTCACTCCAGCCTGGGCAACAAGAGTGAAACTGTCTCAAAAAAAAAAAAATAAAAAACAAAATAAAAAATAAGAGGACCTGGGTGTATAAGTACAGCAATAAAAATGTGTTTGATTACCAGGGGAGAACATACAGAATGAGAAAAAGTCTTACTTACTTCCTTGCACTAGTCCATAGTGACTTTTCTCTCTCCCTCCTTTTTTTTTTTTTATTAATGGAATCTATAATGTTTAATATTTCGTTATTATTTTCATTTACTGTTTATGTTAAACCTAATTAATGAAATAGTTTATGCATTTTTAGGGGGCAGGAACATTTCTTTATAGCTTATCATAGTGACTAGCAGAAACTACTAAGTGATGGTTTGTTGCCTGAATTTTTCTTTGTGTTAGGGTTATTTTATAAATGTCTACATTAATCATCTTTCACTCATACAAGGTGACTGTACTTGAGATACTTGAGCCTTTTTCATAATGGAGGGTTGACTATGCACATAGTACTTTTTCTTTTGCAATAAACTAGTAACTGGCTTGTGACTTAAGTTAAATAAGCTTCTAGAAGTGAGATGTCAAGTTACTAATAATTTTTCTACTTAAAATTTTTCATTTAGATGATTTAAATTTATCCCTTTGTGTTATTCAGTAGCTCACCTTTCCCTTATTGGATCCATATTGCAATGCTTTATTTAATTTGGAGTTTAGCCTTTAATGGGGAAATTTGTAATGTTTTTAATGGAACTGCTATATATTTTCTTGGGTAAACTAATAAATTCAATGGAAAACATCACTGTTGTGGTATTATATTACTTTAGGGACTCTATCAGACAGAAGATGTGAAACTTTGAGCTGCGACTTGATTTTAAAAGGGGTACAGAATTCAGGTACTTAATTCTGTCAAATTATAAGAAAATAACTGGAATTTACTTAGAAGGCAAATGGTCATAAATAAGTTAGACTTCTTATTTTTAGTTTTATCAATTGAGAATAGTGTTTGCTTTTTATGTGAACAAGTAGTTGGTATTAGCTGTTTTATGAAATTTTAATGTACCATTTTTAGCTTCTTCCAGCTGATAATTGCATTATGGATGAACACAAACGAGAAATTGCAGAAGCTAAGCAATTGTTAGAAAGCTTACGATGGTTGTGTTGTCTTCTGAAAAAATGGATGAGCGAGAGAAAGAAAAGGAAAAAGAAGAGGAGAAAGTAGAGAAGGTATGTAATTCATTCTAGTAAGATTAAGTGTCTTCTGGATTTTGAATTATGAAATTTAACTTCCAAATAGTCATTTATGGAAGAATAATTTCTTAGTTTTCATTTTGCTGAAACCTCATTTTCTGGATCATTTGCTACAGTGGTTTTTTTTTTTTTTTTTTTTGAGACGGAGTCTCGCTCTGTCACCCAGGCTGGAGTGCAGTGGCCGGATCTCAGCTCACTGCAAGCTCCGCCTCCCGGGTTCCCGCCATTCTCCTGCCTCAGCCTCCCGAGTAGCTGGACTACAGGTGCCGCCACCTCGCCCGGCTAGTTTTTTGTATTTTAGTAGAGACGGGGTTTCACCGTGTTAGCCAGGATGGTCTCGATCTCCTGACCTCGTGATCCGCCCGTCTCGGCCTCCCAAAGTGCTGGGATTACAGGCTTGAGCCACCGCGCCCAGCCTACAGTGATTTTATTTTTAATCTGAATGGCTCCTTTTTAAGAGAAGCTGTCGCATTTTTTTCTTGTATAAATTTCAAAATGTTTTCTAAGTAAAATCACAAGAGGTATTGACTTTAATTGTCCTCTGTGTATTAGTGGCCCTCAAATCCTAAAGGGATTCTCATAGATGATGAATTCTGGTTTCCTGTGGCACGACATAACATTAAGTAGAACTTAATTCCAAGTCTATTATAAACTGTAATGCCTGTGTCTGGTTTTTTTTAAAAATTAATTTATTATTATTTTTGAGACAGGGTCTCAGTCTTTCACCCAGGCTGGAGTTCCGTGACATGATTACAGCTCATTGCAGTCTTCTGCTTCCTGGACTCAAGTAATTCTCCCGCCTTAGCCTCCTGAGTAGCTGGGACTACAGGCATGCACCACCATATCTGGCTAATTTTTGTATTTTTTGTAGAGATGGGATTTTGCCATGTTGCCCAGGCTTGTCTCAAACTTCTGAGCTCAAGTGATCTGTCCACCTCAGCCTCCCAAGTTCCTGGGACTATAGGTGTGAGCTGCTGTGCCTGGCCCTGATGTTTTCTCAATAGCTAAAAATTTTGATTGTACTTTCAGGAATATATTGTTTAATTTCCCATGAATAACAAATATTTTTGATGTGTTGCTTAGGTCAATTTTTTAAGTGATGAAGTATTAAGATTTCTTGATGTCTGTATCCTGAGTATCTTAATTTTGACTATTCATTTTTAGCCACCTGATAACCAAAAACTTGGCTTGTTGGAAGCCTTATTAAAGATCGGTGATTGGCAACATGCACAGAACATTATGGATCAGATGCCTCCATACTATGCAGCTTCACACAAGCTAATAGCCCTTGCTATTTGCAAGCTCATTCATATAACTATTGAGCCTCTCTACCGAAGGTATATATCTGTATACTTTACTAATCATTGAGGTAGAAATAGCTTAGGACTACAACAAAATCTGTATTTATCTTATCTCCTCAAACCAAACATGTATTATAGTACCTTTTATCAAAAGATAAGAACTATTCACAGAGTGTGTCAGTCTGATATATATTAATCAGTGACTTGTCTTCTAACGTCTACACCAGGGGTTCTAGAATGTGTGCTGCAGTGTAGTCTAAAAACTACAGGTTAGACTTCTAGGTTGGGTTTGTTCCATTGAGAGTTGAAACCCCATTCTTCTGGTTTTGACTTTTCCTCCTCTCAGTGGTTGGGAGGGGCAAAGAAGAATTCCTGAGGTTTTTTCTTAGTGTAATTTTTCTCTATCCTGGCTGAGTGGCTCTGAGTGAGGACATTGCCTTTCTGATTCCCTTACCTTTCCTGGCATATAGGCTGCTGTTCTGGAAATTACTAGTGCAGCCTCTCTTATCATCCCCGGTTACTATGTCGTCTAGTCCTTTAGCTTTCTGCCTACTTGCAGGATACTTAGGAGCAGTATTGATAGCAGCTCTGGCTACAGCCCCATAGATCAGAGCCTGCCTCAAAAGCCTCAGCCTTGTGACTTTTGTGTAGCTGCTGGTTGCTGCCATCAGTGTCACCTCATGGGCCGTGGACCATGCAGGCTTCTTAGAGAGTGACCCCTGTGACTCCACAGTGGGACACCTGCTGAGCAGGTGGGAACTCTGGGTGTGTTCTCCTGAAGTGAACCTCTTTAATTACATGACTCATTTTCCCTACCACCACATTCTACATACTCTAGGTTGTGGAATCCAGATTGAGAAATGTCAGTTGACTTGAATCAGTGTTGTTATATCCATATTTTTCTGTTTCATCTTCCAGTGTATCTTAGGTCAATCCTTTGTTCCCCATTCCCATATCCAAGTTCACGATACTGGCCAAGTTTAAAAACAGATTTAGTTGGTGTATGTTAGATGTTCCTTGAAATCCGCACTTCTCTGATTAAGCAGTTAATTTGGAACATTTTCCTCTGAGCTCTGATTTTTTTTTTCTCTAATGACTGTTGTTTTTATGTGTTTCTACCAGTTGAGAATTATCTGGTGTAATAAAGTTAGGCACAATTAAAATGTAGAAAGCAAATATGAGCAAGAAAACATTTCGCTGATTGAGATAACTTTGTTAACTTAAAATGATAGATATTGTAGTGTGTGTGTATAGTTATATTTATTATATATATGTATTTATTTATTATTTTACTTTTTAAAATAGAGTTGGTGTTCCTAAAGGTGCTAAAGGCTCACCTGTTAATGCTTTGCAAAACAAGAGGGCACCAAAACAAGCTGAGAACTTTGAAGATCTGAGGAGAGACGTGTTCAATATGTTCTGTTACCTTGGTCCTCACCTTTCTCATGATCCCATTTTATTTGCAAAAGTGGTGCGCATAGGCAAGTCATTTATGAAGGAGGTAAGTAAGATTTTTCTTATAAACCTAAATTTTGAAATGAAAATGTTCTAAGTGTACTTGTGTTATGAGTATCTTTAGAAATAAAAATATGAACCTCAGTTAATAAAGGGTTATGTTGAGTGAGGTTTGTGGAAAATTCCAGTGTGTCCTAACCGTATACAGTCACGTGTTGCTTAATGACAGGTGACAAATGCATCATTAGGTGATTCGTCATTGTGCAAACGTCAGAGAGTGTACTTATACAAGCCTAGATGGTATGACCTACTACATAACCTAGGCTATATGGTATGGCCTGTTACTCCTAGGCTACAAATCTGTACAGAATGTTAACATACTGAATACTGTGGGCAGTTGTAATACACTGTTAAGTATTTGTGTATCTGAACATATCTAAACATATAAAAGGTAATACCTTGCACTAAGTTGTTAGGACAGCCATGATATCACTAGGCAATAGGAATTTTTTAGCTCTAGTATAGTATTATATGACCCTGGTCGTATATGTGGTCCATCAACCGAAACATTGTTAAATGGTGTATAACTGTATATATTAATATAACCCAAATCTAGCTAGAGTATTAGTTAAGTCCCTCACATGGGAAAATATACTTCAGACAAGTGGCCACTTTTTGAATTCCCTTATAATTAGTGGTTACCTTGCATTCTTTTCCTTTGCTTACCTTCTAGTCATTTTCTTGAGTGTAGTTTTCAATCATTGCTGCTATGTGTAAGAAGTCTTTTCAACCTCAGACTGTTGAGGACCCATTTTTTTTTTTTTAAGTAAGATTTTTATTGAAATAAAACATACATATGGAAAAATACAGCTCAGTGACTTTCCCTAAACTAAGCACCCATATGTCCACTACCCAAATCAAAAAATAGAATAGTACCTGCAACCTAGAGTCTTTCTGATACTCCATTCTAGTTACTATCCTAACGTAAACATTTATGCTTTTTTAAAAAATCAACTTTGAGGTATAGTTTAAATACAGTAAACTTCTACAATTTTAAGTGTACAATTTGATGAGTTTTGACAAATGCATACAGTTGTATGTTCACCACTACAATCGTGATATAGAAGTTCCCTCCTTCCATTGCTGTTCCTGGCAACCTCTGATAGGCTTTCTATCACTATAGTTTTGCTTTTTCTACATCTTAATTAATAAATGGAATCATATGGTATATACTCTTCTCTGTCTAGTTTCTTCCACTTAGGCTTTCGAGATTTATCCAAGTTGCATGTGTCAGTAGTCCCCTTTATTGCTGAGTGATATTTTATTACATAGACGTACCAGAGTGTAGCCACCAGTTGATGGGCATTTGGGTTGTTTCTACTTGGAGGCTATTGTAGTGCTGCTTTCAATATTCTTGCACAAGCCTTTTGGGAGGCATGTGTTTTTGTGTCTCTAGGAGTGGGATTGATGGGTCATATGAGTAAGTATATGTTTAATTTCATAAAAAATTACCAAACTATTCCAAAGCGTCTGTACCATTTTGCATTCCTAAGAGCTATTGTATGATACTTCTAATTGTTCCACATTCCACCAACACTTGGTGTTATCACTCTTTTAAATTTTAGTCATTCTAGTGGGTATGTAGTGGTGTCTCGCTGAACTTTTAATTTCGTTCCGGTGACTAGGGATGTTGATCGTCTTTTCATGTGCTTATTTGCCATTTATAGTTATCTTTAGTGAAATGTCTGTTCATGTCTCTTGCACATTTTTAAGTTGGATTATTTGTCTTTTTATTATTGAGTTGTAAGAGTTCTTTATTCTGGATGCAAGGCCTTACCAGACATGTGATATTTGGAAATTTTTTTCTTAGTCTGATTTGCCTTTTCATTTTGTTAACTATTTTTTAACAGCAAAAAAATTTTAACGTTTGATTAATTCCAATTTAGTAGTATTTTTCTTTTATGGTTTGCTTTTCATGCTCTAAGAAATCTTTGCCCAGCCCAAGGTTTTAAAGCTGAAAAGAATTATACATAGTTTCTTTAAAGTTGTGAAACATGACAACTGAAAAAACATCTAGACATTGTTAAAAAGCACAAATGCAGGGTGTCTTCAGTGTTTGGTGATTATATCTAATTTGAATTTTCGACAACAGCAACTGTATAGAAACACTAACGGCTATTGTATATTAATTTCTTGACATCTGAAATATTTGACTTGCCTTTTTATACTTAGCTGGTAGTTTTTTTTGGTTTGTTTTTGAGATAGGGTTGCACTCTGTCATGAAGGCTGGAGTGTAAGTGGCACCACCATGGCTCACTGCAACCTTGATCTCTCACCCTGAAGGTATCTTCCCGCCTCAGCAGCCCAAGTAGCTGGGACCACAGCTGCATGCTGCCATGCCTGGCTAATTTTTTTTAATATTTGTAGAGACAAAATCTCTCTATGTTGCCTAGGTAGGTTGTTTTTAATCCTCACAAATTTAAATTATGTAAAGGTACTCTAAAGAAATCTGTTAAGTAGTTAATTATTACTATATGTGTTTATTATGTAATATTCATATGAAATGAAAGTATATCATTTCTAAATGTTGGGAACATTCTAAGTCCTCTGTTCTAGCTATTTTGAAATATACAATACATTGTTAACTGTAGTCACCCTACTCTGCTATTGAACATCTGAATTCATTCCGTCGATCTAACTGCATATTTATACCTATTAACCAACGTCTGTTTATTCCCCCTCACCCCCAGCCTCTGTTATCTGTCATTCTAGCCTCTCCCTCCATGAGACCACTTTTTTTTGGTTTTGTTTTGTTTTGTTTTTGAGATAGAGTTCTGCTCTTGTCGCCCAGGCTGGAGTGCAGTGGTGCAATCTTGGCTCACTGCAACCTCCGCCTCCTGGGTTCAAGTAATTTTCCTGCTTCAGCCTCCCGAGTAGCTGGGATTACAGGTGCCCGCCACCAAGCCCAACTAGTTTTTGTATTTTTAGTAAAGACGGGGTTTCACCATGTTTGCCAGGCTGGTCTCGAACTCCTGACCTCAGGTGATCTGACCTTCTCAGCATCCCAAAATGCTGGGATTACAGGCGTGAATCACTGTGCCCAGCCGTGAGACCACTTTTTTAGCTTTCACATGAGTGAAAACGTGATATTTGTCTTTCTGTGCCTGGCTTATTTCACTTAACATAAAGACCTCTAGTTCCATCCACATTGCTGCAAATGATATGATTTCATTCTTTTTTTATGGCGGAATAGTATTCCATTGTGTATATATACACCACATTTTCTTATTCATTCATCAATTGATGGGCACTTAATAGGTTGATTCCATAACTTTGCTGTTGGAGTAGTATTGTAGTAAACATGAGGGTACAGGTATCCTTTTGATATATTGATTACTTTTCCTTTGATAAATACCCGGTAATGGGATTGCTTGTAACAAATTATCACATGTACCCCACAAATATGTACAAATATTCGTACCAATAAAAAATTTAAAGAAATTTAGAAAGGAAGTATAATAATGTTTCACTCTTGATTTTTATTGTCTGAAAAGGATGATTCATGTTAGCTAGTGCCTGTTCAAGAAACAGAAGGGCTGTATTTTTTCCAGTACATCATATCAGATGCACATGAAGTCACTTTGTTCCATTGCTGGTGATGTTAACTTTATCATTTGGTTAAGGGGATCTCTGCCAGGTTTCTCCACTATACAGTTACTATTTTTTCCCTTTGTTATTAAGATACGTCTTGTGGGAAGATATAATACTTGAGACTATATAAACAGCCTGTTTCTCCTCATACTTTCACCTACCTAATGCTGCTCTTTTTACTTGAAAATCTTAATGTTCAGGTCTCTTGTTCTGAAATTCTTTGTTTGGTTATAAGTATGAAACTTGTGAGCAGACCAAACCTCCAACTCATGGAAGTCCTGTACATAACCATATACAATATTATTACCAAGATACACACTTGGTAGAGCTGTCACACTTCCCCTCTTGCCTTCTCCATTGCATTCATCCTGTACACCCATTCTGCCCTAGTTGTGCCAGGTTCCTGCATTAACTCCAGTCTATTCTTGCAGAGATGAAGGGCAGAAGGGAAGAGAAAAATGTTAATTTTGACCATAGAGACCAGTGTAAGAAGAAATCTGCATTTTCTCATTACTAAGTTTGTGATGGAAAAGTGAATATTTACAGTTATCTGAGTTAGAATTTTGATCTATTCTTACCCATAAAAGATTTTGCTGTGACAAATCATTTGTTCTGTTTTTGAAAGGGTTTTGTTGTCTAGCTTAGAATTCAAGCAGGATATTTAAGATTGCTTCTAAAGGGTGAATATGACCTTAGTTCCAAATATTTATTTACAATTACACTTCTTTACAAATCTCATTTATAAGCTTAGGGTTGCTTTTATATACAAATTATGCATATTTTTAAAAAGAGGCTTATATACTTATACCAGATATCACTTAACAGAATTATCTTCTAGCCCTATAGTTATTTGTAATTTATTTCTCTGATTATGTGTATATATGTTTCTTAAATTTGAGGTATGTAGTATATAGGACTAACTCCTAGTACAGTGATTCTCAAGCTTTAGCATGCGTCGTCGTAATCATCCAGAGGACTTGTTTTTGTTGTTTGTTTGTTTGTTTTGAGACGGAGTCTCACTCTGTCGCCAGGCTGGAATGTGGTGGTGCAACCTCGGCTCACTACAACCTCCGCCTCCCGGTTCAAGCTGTTCTCCTGCCTTAGCCTCCCAAGTAGGTGGGACTACAGGCATGCGCCACCACACCCAGCTAATTTTTGTACTTTAGGACGGGGTTTCACCATGTTGGCCAGAATGGTCTCGATCTCTTGACCTCGTGATCCGCCTGCCTCGGCCTCCCAAAGTGCTGGGATTACAGGCGTGAGCCGCTGTGCTCGGCTGAAGACTTGTTAAAATAGATCGTTGGGCCCCATCCTTGGAGTTTTTGACTCAGTAGGTCTTGAGATGAGACCTTAGAATTTGCATTTTTAGTAAGTTCTTCTGTGATGTTGATGCTCCCGCCCAAAGACCAAACTTGAGGATTCTTGTTCTAGGCTTAAGCGGTGGAGGAGTTTGGTGGCTCTAGAATTGTTTCATATAAAATGACACATTTTGCTATAATAACATTTCTTTAATTGTAGAGCACTAATATGCTCATCTGACATACTCAAATGTTTTTGATAGCACCTATACACTTTTTAGACTTTATTTTTTAGAGCAATTTTAAGTTCACAGCAAAATCCAGAGGAAGGCACAGAGATTTGCTATATACCACCTGTCCCCATATGTGCATAGCCTCCTTTGTAATCAACATCTCCCACCAGAGTGGTACATTTGTTACAGGGATGAATCCACATTGACACATCAAAGTCCATAGTTTACATCAGGATTTGCTTTGTGTTGTACATACTAGGGATCTCGTCAAATGTATAGAATATTATCACTGCCCTAAAAAATCCTCTGTGCTCTGCTCATTTATCCCTCTCTCCCCACAACCCCTGGCAACCACTGAGCTTTTCATTGTCTGCATGGTTTTGCCTTTTTCAGAAAGGCATATAGTTGGAATCATACGGTATGTAGCCTTTTCAGATTGTTTTCTTTCACTTAGTAAAATTATACACATTTAGGTTTCCTCTATGTCTTTTCATGGCTTGATAGCTCATTTCTTTTTAGCACTGAATAATATTTCATTGTCTGGATATATCACAGTTTATCCACTCACCTACTGAAGGACATGTTGGTTGCTTCCAAGTTGTGGCAATCAAGAATAAAGCTGCTGTAAGCATCTTTGTACAAGTTTTTGTGTGGACCTAGGTTTTTGATCTGCTCTGACAATCTATGTATTTTAATTGGTGTGTTTACACTGTCAGTGTTTGAAGTAATTGATGTATTTGGATTAATATTAGTATCTACCATTTTTCTTACTCTTTTCTAGTTTTTGCCCCTGTTTTTTGTTCCTGTTTTTGTCTTCTGCTCTTTTCCTGCCCTTTCTGGCCCTTTTTTGGTTAAGTTTTTTAGTGATTACCCCACAGTCTGCAATGTACATTTACAATTGATCCAAGTCCACTTTCAAACACGCTATTTTGCTTCATGGTTAGTGTGAGTACCTTACAATAACAGCATAATCCTAATTCTTTCCTCCCGACATCACTGAAGTCATTCATTTGCTTACACACACACACACACACACACACACACAGACACACACACACACACACACACACACACAGACACACACACACACACACACACACACGCACGCACGCATATGCATATGTAATCAAATACATTGTTGCTATTATTTTGAACAAACCATTTTTTTGTTATATTAGTTAAGCATAAGATAAATAAACATTCTTATTTTACCTTCACTTAATCTTACTTCAGTGTTTCTTTTTTTGTTTGCTTATATGTATCCAAGTTTCTGACCTATATTATTTTCTTTCTGTCTAAAGAACTTACTTAGTATTTCTTGCAAGGCAGGTCTACTGGCAACAAATTCCCTCAGTTTTGTCTGAGAAAGTCTTTATTTCTCCTTTACATTAAAGTATAATTCACAGGGTCCAGAATTCTAGGTTTTTTTTTGTTTTGTTTTGTTTTATAATCTTAACACTTTAAATCTTTCACTCCACTCTTGCTTGCATAGTTTCTGAGGAGAAATATGTTGTAATTCTTACCCTTGCTTCTCTATAAGCAAGGTGTTCTTCCCCGCACCCAGCTTCTTTTAGGATTTTTTTCTTTTTCTTTGATTTCTGTAGTTATAACATGATATGCCTAGGTGTAGTTTGTTTTGTTTTATTATTTATTTATTTATTTTTTGCATCTGTCTTGCTTGGTGTTCTCTGAGTTTCCTGCATCGTGGTTTGGTGCCTGATACTAGTTTGGGGGAAATTCTGTCATCATTGCTTCAAATATTTCTTCTCTTCCTTCCTCTCTTCTGCTATTTCCATTATGCATATGTTACAGTTTTGTAGTCCTACGGTTCTTGGATATTCTGTTCTGCCTTTTATGAGCCTTTTTTCTCTTTGCTTTTCAATTTTGCAGGCTTCTATGGAGATATCCTCAAGCTCAGAAATTTTTCCTCCTCAGCCGCGTTATTTCCTAATAAGACCATCAAAGGCATTCTTCATTCTGTGACAGTGTTTTTGATCTGTAGGATTTCTTTTTGATTCTTTTCTTAAAATTTCCATATCTCTGCTTATATTGCCCCCTGCCCTTTTTTTTTGAGGTGGAATTTTGCTTTTGTTACCCAGGCTGGAGGCAATGGCATGATCTTGGCTAACTGCAACCTCCACCCCCGGGTTCAAGCAGATTTCCTGCCTCAGCCTCCCTAGTAGCTGGGACTATAGGCACGCACCACCACACCCAGCTAATTTTCTATTTTTAGTAGAGATGTGGTTTCGCCTTGTCGGCCAGGCTAGTTTTGAACTTCTGACCTTAGGTGATCCGCCCACCTCAGCCTCCCAAAGTGCTGGGATTACAGGCGTGAGCCACCACGCCTGACTCCCCACCTTTTGTTTTTTTGAGGCAGAGTTTTGCTCTGTCACCTAGGCTGGAGTATGGTGGCATGACCTTGGCTCACTGCAACCTCTGCCTTCTGGGTTCAAGCAATTCTCATGCCTCAGCCTCCTGAGTAGCTGTGATTACAGGCACGTGCCACCATGCCTGGCTAAATTTTTGTATTTTTAGTAGAGATGGGGTTTCGCCATGTTGGCTAGACTGGTCTATAACTCCTGGCCTCGAGTGATTCACCTGCCTCGGCCTCCCAAAGTGCTGAGATTACAGGTGTCAAACACTGTACCCAGCCAGTCACAGAATCTTGTTTGTCTTTTTTCCCTCCTAGAAGTAAATAGCATAAGTTCCTCTCTCTCTCTCTCTCTCTCTCTCTCTCTCTCTCTCTCTCTCTCTCTTTTTTTAGACGGGGTCTCGCTCTTGCTGCCCAGGCTGGAGTGCAGTGGCACGATCTCTGCTCACTGCAGCCTCTGCCTCCTGGGTTCAAGCTATTCTTCTAATTCAGCCTCCTGAGTAGCTGGGATTACAGGCGTCTGCCATCACACCTGGCTAATTTTTGTACTTTTAGTACAGACGAAGTTTCTCCATGTTGGCCAGGCTGGTCTGGAACTCCTGACCTCAGATGATCTGCCCACCTCGGCCTCCCAAAGTGCTGGGATTACAGGCATGAGCCAGTATGCCCAGCCATAAGTTCCTTTTTTTTTTTTTTTTGAGACGGAGTCTTGCTCTGTCACTAGGCTAGAGTGCAGTGGTGCTAGCTCAGCTCACTGCAACCTCCGCCTCCCGGTTCAAGCGATTCTTATAATAAAATACATTTTATTTATTGTTTTAGGAATTGGGGTAGAGAGATTCTGTGTTTATTTTCACTCTGCCATTGTAATTCACTTGTCTAGAAAGACTATGTGGCTATTTCATACGTTGGCCCTTGGTAAAAGCCAAAGTGTTCTAAATTGATTTACAAATAAAGCTTAGTAAAACCTGAAATTAGGCAGGCAGAATATACCCCAGACTGGGTATTAGATGACATTAGGAAATAGGTGAGATAGTGATCTTGTGGTAATGTGGGGCATGTCCTTGTTCTTAGGAGACATCCTGCATTATTTTGAGAAAAGTCATGCCTGCAAATTTTTTTGGTCTGTGAAAAAAAGGGCAAAATGTTAACTGTTGAACTTAGAAGGTAGGTATATATAGGTGTTTAGTATACTATCCTTTCAGTTTTTATGTAAATTTGAAATTTTTCTTAATAAAAATTTGGATTGGTAGGAGGAGAATGTACCTTTGACCAGTAGTTCCAAAACTGTAGTTTATAAAACAAATGCTTTAGGACTTTGAGGCTGATGTTACTACTTTTTGTTTTTTTGTCAGCTATTACAGGAGGGGAAGTCTGTGATTCTGCTTCATTCCACTTATTTGTTTTCAAAATTGAAAATCTGTCTTGGTTATGTAGCTTAAAACCCAAGATTCTTCATAGAGTAGTTTTAAGAAATAAATGTGAAGATTTTAGTCTGTACATGGCACACAGTGAGTACTAAATAAATTGTAGTAAGAATGAGAAGAAGGGGGAAGTTGAAAATAGTGTTTTAATTCACACAGATAGCTTCAGGTTCCAGTCTTTTCAAAAATCTTGTGTTTTTTTCCTCTCTTCTGAGACATAGTCCTGAGTAGTGTTTGAAATGTTTAAGGGGCAGAGATACTCAAAATAGGTCATTAGTAATAAAAAATTATCTAGTTATGTCTACAACTTTTCCATTTATTCCATGACTCTCCAAAAACTCTCCTCCTAATAAACCTATAAACCTATATATTTTTTTGTGAGTGCTGTACTGTTATGCAGCTGGATCAGCTACTGTGTCTTTATAGGGCAATTTTGGAACTTGTTTTGGGCCATTCAACTAATGGCCTATATGGGCGTAATTGTGTCTAGTTTTATTCAAACTTTTTTTTTTTTTTGAGACGGAGTCTAGCTCTGTCACCCAGGCTGGAGTGCAGTGGCGCAATCTCGGCTCACTGTAACCTCTGCCTCCCAGGTTCACGCGATTCTCCTGCCTCAGCCTCCTGAGTAGCTGGGATTACAGGCGCGTGCCACCGTGCCCGGTTAATCTTTGTCTTTTTTTTTTTTTTAGTAGAGAAGGGTTTAGTAGAGAAGGGTTTTCACCATGTTGGTCAGGCTGGTCATGAACTCCTGACCTTGTGATCTGCCTGTCTCAGCCTCCCAAAGTGCTGGGGTTACAGGTGTGAGCCACTGCGCCCTGCCTATTCAAACTTAAAAATTCAGTTGCTCACAGGCAAGTATAGTTTTGTTTTTTTTTTAAATTATACTTTAAATTCTGGGATACATGTGCAGAACATTCAGGTTTGTTACATAGGTATACACGTGCCATGGTGGTTTGCTGCACCCATCAACCTGTCATCTACATTAGGTATTTCTCCTAATGCTATCCCTCCCTTAGCCCCCCACCCCGTTACAGGCCCCTGTGTGTGATGTTCCCCTCCCTGTGTCCTTGTGTTCTCGTTGTTCAACTCCCACTTATGAGTGAGAACATGCAGTGTTTGTTTTCTGTTCTTGCGATAGTTTGCTGAGAATGATGGTTTCCAGCGTCATCCATGTCCCTGCAAAGGACATGAACTCATCCGTTTTTATGGCTGCATAGTATTCCATGGTGTATATGTGACACATTTTCTTTATCCAATCTATCATTGATGGGCATTGGGTAGGTTCCAAGTCTTCGCTGTTGTGAACCGTGCTGCAGTAAACATACGTGTGCATGTGTCTTTATAGTAGAATGATTTATAATCCTTTGGGTATATACCCAGTAATGGGATTGCTGGGTCAAATGGTATTTCTGATTCTAGATCCTTGAGGAATCGCCACACTGTCTTCACAGTGGTTGAACTAATTTACAACAATGTAAAAGCATTCCTGTTTCTCTACATCCTCTCCAGCATCTGTTGTTTCCTAACTTTTTAATGATCACCATTCTAACTGGCGTGAGATGGTATCTCATTGTGGTTTTGATTTGCATTCCTCTGATGACCAGTGATGATGAGCATTTTTTCATATGTTTTTTGGCTGCATAAATGTCTTCTTTTGAGAAATGTCTGTTCATATCATTTGCCCGCTTTTTGATGGGGTTGTTTTTTCTTGTAAATTTGTTCATTCTAGATTCTGGATATTAGCCCTTTGTCAGATGGATAGATTACAAAAATTTTCTCCCATTCTGTAGGTTGCCTGTTCACTCTGATGATAGTTCCTTTTGCTGTGCAGAAGCTCTTTAGTTTAGTTAGATGCCACTTGTCAATTTTGGCTTTTGTTGCCATTGCTTTTGGTGTTTTAGTCATGAAGTCTTTGCCCATGCCTTTGTCCTAAATGGTATTGCCTAAGTTTTCTTCTAGAGCTTTTCTGGTTTTAGGTCTTACGTTTAAGTCTTTTAATCCATCTTGAGTTAATTGTTGTACACAGTGTATGGAAGGGGTCCAGTTTCAGTTTTCTGCATATGGCTAGCCAGTTTTCCCAACACCATTTGTTAAATAGGGGATCCTTTCCCCATTGCTTGTTTTTGTCAGGTTTGTCAAAGATCAGATGTTTGTAGATGTGTGGCATTATTTCTGAGGCCTCTGTTCTGTTCCATTGGTCTATGTATCTGTTTTGGTACCAGTACCATGCTGTTTTTGTTACTATAGCCTTGTAATACAGTTTGAAGTCAGGTAGCATGATGCCTCCAACTTTGTTCTTTTTGCTTAGGATTGTCTTGGGTATATGAGCTCTTTTTTGGTTCCATATGAAATTTAAAGTTTTTTCTGACTCTATGAAAAAAAGTCACTGGTAGCTTGATGGGGATAGCACTGAATCTGTAAATTACTTTGGGTGGTGTGGCCATTTTCACGATATTGATTCTTCCTATCCATGAGCATGGAATGTTTTTCCATTTGCTTGTGTCCTCTCTTATTTCCTTGAGCAGTAGTTTGTAGTTTTCCTTGAGGAGGTCCTTCACATCCCTTGTAAGCTATATTCCTCGGTATTTTATTCTCTCTGTAGCAATTGTGAATGGGAGTTCACTCATGATTTGGCTCTCTATTATTGGTGTATAGAAATGCTTTTGATTTTTGCACATTGATTTTGTATCCTGAGTCTTTGCTGAAGTTACTTATCAGCTTAAGGAGATTTTGGGCTGAGACGATGGGGTTTTCTAAATATACGATCATGACATCTGCAAACAGAGACAATTTGACTTCCTTTCTTCCTTTTTCAGTACACTTTATTCTTTCTCTTGGCTGACTGCCCTGACTAGAACTTCCAGTACTATGTTGAATAGGATTGGTGAGAGAGGGCATCCCTGTTTTGTGCTGGTTTTCAAAGGGAATGCTTCCAGCTTTTGCCCACTCAATATGATATTGGCTGTGGGTTTGTCATAAATAGCTCTTATTATTTTGAGATATGTTCCACCGATACCTAGTTTATTGAGAGTTTTTAGCATGAAGGGGTGTTGTATTTTATGGAAGGCCTCTTCTGCATCTATTGAGATAATCATGTAGTTTTTGTCATTGGTTCTGTTTATGTGATGGATTATGTTTATTGATTTATGTATGTTGAGCCAGCCTTGCATCCCAGGGATGAAGCTGACTTGATTGTGGTGGATAAGCTTTTTGATGTGCTGCTGGATTCGGTTTGCCAGTATTTTATTGAGGATTTTTGCATATATGTTCATCAGGGATGTCGGCCTGAAATTTTCTTTTTTTGTTGTGTCTTTGCCAGGTTTTGGTATCAGGATGATGCTGGCCTCGTAAAATGAGTTAGGGAGGAGTCCCTCTTTTTCTATTGTTTGGAATGGTTTCAGAAAGAATGGTACCAGTTCCTCTTTTTACCTCTGGTAGAATTTGGCTGTGAGTCTGTCTGGTCCTGGGCTTTTTTTGGTTGGTAGGTTATTAATTACTGTCTCTATTTCAGAACTTGTTATTGGTCTATTCAGGGATTCTACTTCTTCCTGGTTTAGTCTTGGGAGGGTGCATGTATCCAGGAATTTATCTATTTCTTCTAGATTTTCTAGATTTGCGTAGAGGTGTTTATAGTATTCTCTGATGGTAGTTTGTATTTCTGTGGGATCAGTGGTGATATCCCCTTTATAATTTTTTATTGTGTCTATTTGATTCTTTTCTCTTTTCTTCTTTATTAATCGGGCTAGCAGTCTATTTTGTTAATCTTTTCAAAAAACCAGCTCCTGGATTCAGTGATATTTTGAAGGGTTTTTTTTGTGTCTCTATCTCCTTCAGTTCTTCTCTAATCTTAGTTATTTCTTGTCTTCTGCTAGGTTTTGAATTTGTTTGCACTTGCTTCTCTAGTTCTTTTAATTGTGATGTTAGGATATCGATTTTAGATCTTTTCCACATTCTCCTGTAGGTATTTGGTGCTATAAATTTCTCTCTAAACACTGCCTTAGCTGCGTCCCAGAGATTCTGGTACGTTGTCTCTTTGTTCTCATTGGTTTCAAATAGCTTATTTATTTCTGCATTAATTTCATTATTTACCGAGTAGTCATTCAGGGCAGGTTGTTCAGTTTCCATGTAGTTGTGTGGTTTTGTGTGAGTTTCTTTTTTTTTTTTTTTGAGATGGAGTCTCGCTCTGTCGCCCAGGCTGGAGTGCAGTGGCCTGATCTCAGCTCATTGCAAGCTCCGCCTCCCGGGTTTATGCCATTCTCCTGCCTCAGCCTCCCGAGTAGCTGGGACTACAAGCGCCCGCCACCTTGCCTGGCTAGTTTTTTGTATTTTTTTTTAGTAGAGACGGGGTTTCACCGTGTTAGCCAGGATGGTCTCGATCTCCTGACCTCGTGATCCGCCCGTCTCGGCCTCCCAAAGTGCTGGGATTACAGGCTTGAGCCACCGTGCCCGGCCTTGAGTGAGTTTCTTAATCCCGAGTTCTAATTTGATTGCACTGTGGTCAGAGAGACTGTTATAATTTCCATTCTTTTGCATTTCCTGAGGAGTCTTTTACGTCCAATTATGTGGTCATTTTAGAATCAGTGTGATGTGATGCTGAGAAGAATGTATATTCTGTTGATTTGAGGTGGAGAGTTCTGTTATTAAGTTCTGTCTATTAAGTCTGCTTTGTTCAGAGCTGAGTTAAAGTCCTGAATGTCTTAGTTAATTTTCTATGTTGTTGATCTGTCTAGTATTGACAGTGGGGTGTTAAAGTCTCCCACTATTATTGTGTGGGAGCCTAAGTCTCTTTGTAGGTCTCTAAGAACTTGCTTTATGAATCTGGGTGCTCCTGTATTGGGTGCATATATATTTAGGATAGTTAGCTCTTCTTGTTGCATTGATCCCTTTACCATTATGTAATACCCCTCTTTGTCTTTTTTGATCTTTGTTGTTTTAACGTCTGTTTTATCAGAGACTAGGATTGCAACCCCTGCTTTTTTTGCTTTCCATTTGCTTGGTGAATCTTCCTCCATCCCTTTATTTTGAGCCTATGTGTGTCTTTGCACGTGAGATGGGTCTCCCAAATACAGCACACTTGATGGGTCTTGATTCTATCCAGTTTGCTAGTCTGTGTCTTAATTTAGGGGCATTTAGCCCATTTACATTTAAGGTTCATATTGTTATGTGTGAATTTGATCCTGTCATTATGATGCTAGCTGGTTATTTTGCCTGTTAGTTGATGCAGTTTCTTCATAGTGTGGATGGTGTTTACAATTTGGTACGTTTTTGCAGTAGCTGTTACCAGTCTTCCTTTCCATATTTAGTGCTTCCTTCAAGAGCTCTTATAAGGCAGGCCTGGTAGTGACAAAATCTCTCAGCATTTGCTTGTCTGTAAAGGATTTTACTTCTCCTTCGCTTGTGAAACTTAGTTTGGCTGGATATGAACTTCTGGGTTGAAAATTCTTTTCTTTTCTTTAAGAATGTTGATTATTAGACCCCACTCTCTTCTGGCTTGTAAGGTTTCTGCTGAGAGATCTGCTGTTAGTCTGATGGGCTTCCCTTTGTGGGTAACCCGACCTTTCTCTCTGGCTGTCCTTAACATTTTTTTCTTTGTTTTGACCTTGGTGAATCTGATGATTATGTGTCTTGGGGTTGCTCTTCTCGAGGAGTATCTTTGTGGTGATCTCTGTATTTCCTGAATTGAATGTTGGCCTGTCTTGCTAGATTGGAGAAGTTTTCCTGGATAATACCCTGAAGAGTGTTTTCCAACTTGGTTCCATTCTCCCTGTGACTTTCAGGTACACGAAGCAAACAGAGGTTTGGTCTTTTCACATAGTCCCATGTTTCTTGGAGGCTTTGTTTGTTCTTTTCATTTTTTTTTCTCTAATCTTGTCTTCACGCTTTGTTTCATTAACTTGAGCTTCAGTCTTTGATATCCTTTCTTCTGCTTGATCGATTTGGCTATAGATACTTGTGTATGCTTCAGGAAGTTCTCATGCTGTGTCTTTCAGCTCCATCAGGTCATTTTTGTTCTCTTAACTGGTTATTCTAGTTAGCAATTCTCTAACCTTTTTTCAAGGTTCTTAGCTTCCTTGCATTGGGTTAGAACATGTTCCTTTAGCTTGGAGGAGTTTCTTATTACCCACCTTCTGAAGCCTACTTCTGTCAGTTCCTCAAACTCATTCTCTGTCCAGTTTTGTTCCCTTGTTGTTGAGGAGTTGTGATCCTTTGGAGGAGAAGAGGCATTCTGGTTTTTGGAATTTTCAGCCTTTTTGTGCTGTTCTTTCCTCATCTTCGTGGATTTATCTACCTTTGGTCTTTAATGTTGGTGACATTCGGGTGGAGTTTTTGTGTGAACGTCCTATTTGTTGGTGTTGACTCTATTACTTTCTGTTTGTTACTTTTCCTTCTAACAGGCCTCTCTGCTGCAGGTCTGCTGGAGTTTGCTGGAGGTCTACTCCAGACCCTGTTTGCCTGGGTAGATCCAGCGGAGGCTGCAGAACAGCAAAGATTGCTGTCTTTTCCTTCTTCTGGAAGCTTCATCCTGGAGGGGCACCTGCCACATGCCAGCCAGAGCTCTCCTGTATGATGTCTGTCGACCCCTGCTGGGAAGTGTCTCTTGGTCAGGAGGCACAGGGGTCAATCACCCACTTGAGGGGGCAGTCTCTCTCTTAGCAGAGCTTGAGCGCTATCCTGAGAGATCCTCTGTCCCCTTCAGAGCTAGCAGGCAGGAACATTTAAGTCTGCTGAAGCTGTGCCCACAGCCACCTCTTCCCGAAGGTGCTCTGTCCCAGGAAGATGGGAGTTTTATTTGTAAGCCCCTGACTGGGGCTGCTACCTTTCTTTCAGAGATGCCCTGCCCAGAGAGGAGGAATTTAGAGAGACAGTCAGGCTTTGGGACGCTGCAGTGGGCTCTGCTCAATTTGAACTTCCCAGCGGCTTTGTTTACACTATGAGGGGAAAACCACCTGCTCAAGCCTCTGTCCCGGGTTGACTTAAGACTGCTGTGCTGGCAGCGAGAATGTCAAGCCAGTGGATCTTAGCTTGCTGGGCTCCGTGGGGGTGGGATCCGCTAAGCTAGACCACTTGGCTCTGTGGCTTCAGCCCCCTTTCCAGGGGAGTGGATGGTTCTGTCTCGCTGGTGTTCCAGGAACTACTGGGGTGTGAAAGAAAACTCCTGCAGCTAGCTCAGTGTCTGCCCAAACGACCATCCAATTTTGTGCTTGAAACCCAGGACCCTGGTGGTGTAGGCACAGAGGGAGTCTCCTGGTCTGCGGGTTGTGAAGACCGTGGGAAAAGCTTAGTATCTGGGCCAGAATCTACCGTTCCTCACGGCACAGTCCTTCATGGCTTTCCTTGGCTAGGGGAGGGAGTTCCCCGACCCCTTGCACTTCCTGGGTGAGGCAATGCCCCACCCTGCTTTGGCTTACCCTCCGTGGACTGCACCCACTGTTTAACCAGTGCCACTGAGATGAGCTGGGTACCTCAGTTGGAAATGCAGAAATAATTCACCCTCTTGCTAGGAGCTGCAGACTGGAGCTGTTTCTATTTGGCCACCTTGCCAGCCACCGAAGCCATGATTTCTGAGAGTTCATAGAAATTAGGCTGAAATTTAAATAATTTGCCAGGTCTCAACACTTGATACAGCTTTTTTTAACTTCCCCTTTGATATTCATAGATCTGCAGGTTTTATTTTCCATTTTCAAAATCTTTTTTTTTTTTTTTGAGATGGAGTCTTGCTCTGTTGCTCTCAGGCTGGAGTGCAGTGGCGTGATCTAGGCTCACTGCAACCACCACCTCCCAGGTTCAAGCGATTCTCCTGCCTTAGCTTCCCGAGTAACTGGGACTTTGCTCGGCTAGATTTTTGTATTTTTAGGAGAGATGGGGTTTCGCCATATTGGTCAGGTTGGTCTCTAACTCCTGACTTCATGATTCGTCTGCCTCGGCTTCCCAAAGTGCTTGGATTACAGGCATCAGCCACCATGCCTGACCCAAGTATAGTTTTTGATCTTCAAGAGGTGCCAGTACTCTGTCCTGTTCATATTGGAATTCCCAATGCCTGGAATTTAGTCAGTAAATGAATGAATGAATGAATGCATGTCTCTTGTTCTCCCTCCCTGTTTGTGTCTCCCTCCCGTTTCTAGCTGGCATTCAATAAAACTTATAGTGTTATGTGAGAATCTTACAGTTGCTTTGAATTAAAAAGCGAATTAAACTAAAAGAAAAAGTATCAAGGGAGTAGAATGTATTTTTCTACCAAACAGAAGAAAATTCCTTTTATTTGCATGTACTTCTTGATTTAATTTTGTACATTCTTGCTATAATTCGACTTTGATAGGAAGGTCTTTTACTGCTCTTCTAGTTAGTTTTATTTTGCTTCCTGTATTTCTTTCCCCTTTTCAAATTTTCCTGCTTATGAAATCTAGAGAATTGATGCGTGAAATTGATATGAAATCTAGAGAATAGATGCTTGAAACTCATATGAGTCACCTAGAAAGGGAATTAGGACAACTTAGTAAATAAGAAAATGTTTTATTTCTATGGGGAAAAAACTGTGTTGCTTTATTAGGTTTGTTTAAATTATAGTATACCAGGAAAGGAGGAGCTTAACTGTCTTTATCCCGGACATAATATACCATAAACCTAGTTTTTCCAATTACAGGATACCTGTATTTTTGTTTCCCAGTGTACATCCTATATGCCACCAGAATTATGTGTATGCCACCTCACCACCCCCAAACTAAACCAAACCATCCGGTTTTTTTCTGCCAGGCCACTCCTCTGTAACCCAGTTCCTTCTTTGCTTACCAGGATTTATGTTGACTTAATAAATTATTGCTGTGAAAGGAACCATACCTTTTTAACCTGCCAGTTAAAAACAAATTGAGTGTATGTATTTTCCCATAAAGGTAACATGGCAGGCCCTGAATTAGTGTTATGTGAAAATGTAGCATAACAGTTAGACTTTTCCTGTGGTAACATCCATTACTGAAGTGTGAAAATGTATGCATACACAAAACACCCTTATCTACCAAGAAAATAAGAAGCTTATTATCCGCATTAGCTTTTCCCTCTCTCTCACTTGATATTGAGCTAAATTCTTGTCAGAAATCTAGATTGTCACTGGTTGTCAGTACTTCAGTTGTCTTTTTGTCCTCTACAGACTCCACCAGCTGTCTCTGTTTACATTCACACAAATATCATTCACTGTTTAATTTTGAATTAATAGACATCCTTGTCAAACATCACTTTAGGGGCTCATCTGCAAATCTACAAATTGTTTATATAATACAGACCCAGGATTTTTCATTCAGTCTGTACAATTTAAGCAATGGTTTTGTCTTTGTTAGTAATGTTATTGGTATTTTGGGCTTATCTTTCAGTGAGGACTTTGAGAGTGGTGAATTAAAAGATAGTTTTAAATTTCTTTGTGTTTAATTTGGCTTTGTTTTTGCATTTTTGTTGCTTTAGTGTTTGATTATACTAATTCCGTAGAAGAAAAACTATAATCTCTGGATGGAAAAATGCAAATGTATTATAATGAAATTATTGTACTGGCCACAATTTTTTTTTCTTTTTTTTGTTCTTGTCGCCCAGGCTGGTGTGCAATGGCACGATCTCGGCTCACTGCAACCTATGCCTCCTGGGTTCAAGCGGTTCTCCTGCCTAAGCCTCCCGAGTAGCTGAGGCTACAGGTGCGCGCCACCATGCCTGGTTAATTTTTGTATTTTTAGTAGAGACGGGGTTTCGCCATGTTGGACAGGCTGGTCTCAAACGCCTGACCTCAGGGGATCTGCCCACGTCGGCCCCCCAAAGTCCTGGGATTACAGGCGTGAGGCACCATGCCCAGCCCTCGCTACATTTTTATAATAAATACTTAGATCAATTTTAGGATGCTTTGGTTTGATAGGTTGAGAAAAGAATGGTTTATAAAAATTGACACTTAAAATTCATGGATGTCAAGTATGACTTAGAGGTTAGAAACATAGATAAAATTTAAAAAGGTTAACAGGCTGTATTTAAAATCTACATATTTGTAAAAAGTAAGAACCATGTGCAAGTTAAAGTTTTTTCAAATTGGAACCTAAATTGTGACACCATAATCTTAGCCGTTTTGTATTTTATTAATTCTTTTTTTAAATTATAGTTTCAGTCTGATGGAAGCAAACAAGAAGATAAAGAAAAAACGGTAAGAGACTAGAAAAATCCAATAATGTGTCTAATGTTTGTCTTGGTACAGTATACTACAAATTTTACTGTGAACAAGTTTTAATAATCTGTATGAGTAATTGTTTTATAATGTAGATGCTGATTATAGTTTTTGGCAGCTTATGCAAAGTTATCTTTTAAGATTAAAATTTTTTCCTCTGAGGATTAATATGTTGAAAAAGGAAGAGAGATAAAAGTTCCTCATTCCTTTGCTACCCCTTTCCTTTCCTCACCCCATTTTATGTCTTAGATGGAGAAACATAAATAAGCATTGTGAAAAGGGTGGGTGAGGAATGGGATATTGTGTGTTATGAGATTAAGAAATAGTAATTTTCCCAAGACTGTCATAAATTTATTGTTGGTTATATTAATATAGACCTCTTACTGAAATAACTTTTTCTTCTTTCTTTTAGGAAGTTATCCTTAGCTGTTTGCTTAGCATTACTGACCAGGTACTACTTCCATCTCTTTCTTTGATGGACTGCAATGCTTGTATGTCTGAGGAACTATGGGGAATGTTTAAAACATTTCCATATCAGCATAGGTAAATACATATTATTTTCATGTTTTTAACTATTAGTAATTCTAGTATATTAACCTCTAAGTGTTTAACTTTTCCTAATTCTTCATCTCATCGTTTTTTAAGATACCGTCTGTATGGCCAGTGGAAGAATGAAACTTATAACAGTCACCCACTTTTAGTAAAAGTTAAAGCTCAAACAATAGACAGAGCCAAATATATCATGAAGTAAGTTTTAATTTATTTTTCATATTAATCTAAATTATATCTGGATCTCATTTATTTTCTTTCAGGTAGCTTGTCTGAGCCTCAGTTTTGAGAAAGCCTATGTGTTGTGAATGGTATAGCTGATTTATATACTACAGATGGAATGACTATTAACTGTGGTTTTAGCTTGTTTTGACTACCAAGTTAATGTTTTCATAGTTGTCCTGTTTACATATGGATAAAAATCTAATGAAAATCCTCTTTAATACATGCATCATGTTATAGGATGAGGGTTTTGTTTTCTTCTTTTTAAGGACAGCCTGCTGTGGCCTTTGCTTACCTTTAGTGATTTGTGCAAGGTAGTAAGAGTTCTAGCAGTTTCCTCTGCTGAAAGTTGCCATAATTAATTTTTTTAATCTGTTAGGAAGAACTAATGAAATTATCCAGAACTATCTCCGCAGGGGTCAACTTTTGAGAAATTTCTTTTTAAAAAAAGTTTGTACACTTTTATTTTCATATCATTAAAAACATAAGAGTGATGTTCTACTTCCCAGTAGATTATTTGAAGTTTAATTATGAAAATCATATACTTCAGATTCGTATTAGTTTAGATACTTAATTATATTGCTGTATTGCAAGTGTTTTCAATGAGGCTATTGTCACTTGTCATTCCTTTTTTAAATTCATGGCAGTGGTATGGTTATTCTAATTAAAAGTAGTTCGTTCTCAGTTTATTTAGATTTAACAGTGTGTAATGTCTGTTAAATGTTGTCTTTGCCCAGTGATACTGTTTCTGGTCACAGTCTGCTGGGAAAACAGGTGTGTGCATGATCACAATCTTTTTTTTTCCCCCCTGTGAGCCTATGGATTATATTGAAACAACCTAGTTTAATAGGTTATACATGTTATACAGCATGAATAAAGTGCTGTGGGAGGATAGATGAGAGTAAATGATTTCACTTGGGGGAGTTTTGTTTGGCAGGAGATGTTATTAGATCTGAAAGAGTTTCTGGACTTAAGAGTTCTCCAGGTACAGTTTCTAGCTTAACAACATCAGCTAATATTTAGGGGAGCTCTTACTATATGTGCCAGGCATTAAACTAAGTGCTCTGCGTGGATTGTTTAATAATACATTAAGCATTATTAAATACCTTAAATTCATCTGCTGTCTCTGCCACCACTACCTTAGTTCTTTTATCTGGCATATTACGGTGATTTGTATATTCTCTTACTTAAAAATCCTTTGGTGACTGACTTTACCTGAAGGTATATGTTAGGCTTTATGGCATGGTGATATAAATAAGAGGTCCTCCCTGGTTTGTCCCTCCCTGCATACAACCTCCTTTCCTGCCAATTCTGCTTCCAGATGTGCTGAGCCTACTAATGTTTCCCTAAATGTACCACTCTCTCCTTAGCTTCTCTTCCCCTGTGTATACTTTTTGTTTCCTCTGTTTGTACAGGTTTTCCCTTACCTTTCTTTCCCCCTTTCCATCTGGTGACCTCATTCTTGGAGAATGAGCTCCAGTGTTACTTCCAGTGAAGGCTTCCCTAGCATAAACTGCCACGCACAATCGATCTTTATTTCCACCGCTATTCTTTATGCATCTAATGTTATCATACCTCTAGGTACATTGATATGATTGTTTTTCTGTTTTTAATTATCTAATGTTTTGAATAGTTTATATGTTTACATGGATTAAGTTTCAGTAAATATAAAAGGTATACATACAGCAAGAAGTCTCACCCCATCCTCCATCTACTCAGTTCTTCCCCCCAAGGAAAATAAAGTAAGCACTGTTTAGTCTCTTATTTATCCTTCCATATATTCTTGTGTATATACAAGTCAGTACGAATATATTTTCCCCCTCTTATTATTATTATTATATTAATATTGTTTTTTCTTTGTAAAAATGGGACCTCACTATGTTGCCCAGGCTGGTCTTGAACTCCTGGCCTCAAGTGATCCTCCCACCTTGACCTCTTAGTCTTAGTGCTAGAGTTATATACATGAGCCACCACACCCCAGCCACCTTTTAGATTATCAATAGCATATAAGTACTATTCTGTTGATTGCTCTTTTTAAGAATATTGAAATTTAATAAATGATTTGAAATCTGTCTCCCTCACTGGACCAGGCTTGAGAGCAGGAACTGTTATTCTGTTATTCATCCTTTTTTTTTTGGAGATGGAGTTTTGCACTGTCGCCCACGCTGGAGTGCTGCAGTGGCACGATCTCGGCTCACTGCAACCTTTGCCTCCTGGGTTCAAGCTATTCTCCTGCCTCGGCCTCCCAAATAGTTGGGATTACAGGCGCCCGCCACTACGTCCAGCTAATTTTTTGTATTTTTAGTAGAGGCGGGGTTTCACCATGTTGGCCAGGCTGGTCTCGAACTTCTAACCTTGTGATTCACCCACCTCGGCCTCCCAAAGTGGTGGGATTACAGGTGTGAGCCACTGCACCCGGCCTCATCCTTATGTTTCTACACTTGACCTTAGCCAAAAGGCTGAGACACAATCTTCCTTGTTTTTCTAATGCTTAGTACTTTGACTGTCATCGTAGGTATTAATATGAATGAATAAAAATATAATTTACTACAGAATAATATGTGCAGAATTTTTAATATACTTGGATTTTTGTTATATTCGTAAGCTAAAACTATTTTACCAGGCTTAAACAATATGATTTTGTTACTGTTTGAAGTTTTTACATTGAGCATATAATGTATTAATTTATTACTTGTAGAATTTCATGAGTTTTGAATACTATTTAAAACATGAGCTTGCTATAGGGCATTTAATAATTCTTTCTACAAATGTTTGTTGTGTTCCATATGCTAGACACTGGTGGTTTGAGGGGAAGACAAAGACAAGAAAATATTTCTTTAATTTTTGTTTGTTTGTCCCTCCAGGGTGATGGAGGCAGAAGGGAATGGAATAAAAAACAGAGAGAGGAGGGGTTGACCTTGGCAAGTAGAGGGAGGCACCTGAAATATTGGGGTTAGAAATAGGGACAGGTAGTGGTAAGTTGGAAATTTGAACAAAATACTGTATAGCTAACTGTTAAAACTAATGGTCTCCCTTTTCTATGAAACAAAAACTGGGATATGGAGAATTGGAAAGGGCAGCAGTTGATGATGAAATAATTTTGATTGATGGGGCCAGTTTTGTCATGAGAAATTAATTATAGCAAGTTTGTCACTTGGATAATGGTCACATCTTCTGAATTATAAACTGAATTCATAATTTACTTCATTATGTTTTCATCCTAGAAAGCTTCCTTCCTGTCACTTGTAGCCTCTTCAAGTCTCTAGATTTATTATGTAATAATCTCAGCAGAGGCATTTAAGATTCTGTATAATAATTATTTTGAACTGTAAGAATTAATAGATATAAATTTGAAGAATGCTGGTAAAAGGATGATGAGCAAAGGAAGAAATAAAGAGGAAGGAAAGGAGTAGAATTTAGTTTCAAAACATTGTTTACCTTGAATATGAAAAGCAGATAACTTTACATATTGAGGAGTACAGCATTAACTATTGCTGTGTTAGAGTCACTGAGCCAGATGGCATGAGGCATTTCATTGCATGACACCAAATTTGATATCTTAATCCCTAAACTGATAATGAGTCCTCCTAAATCTGAAATAATTTTGATTCTTTGTAAGAAGAGTTTTATGTACTTGCAGAGTACATTAAGAGTTTTACTGATTAGTAGACTATTACTATGAAGTGGAAATGTGTATTTTATAAATGTTAAGCATTTAATATAAAATCTCAGTACCCTCTGGGAGAATCCCTAACCAAAATAGCCCAAATCCTGCCATAAAGGATGTGATGAATGTGGTTGTTTGCATTAATCCGTTTTGGATATTTGGGGAATAATTGCTTTTTCCCCCACGATGATGTAACAAAGCTATCAACATTACAAGGAATGTTACTTAAGATGATCCCTGCCACCTTTTTCTTCCTCTGTAGGCGCCTAACCAAGGAAAATGTGAAGCCTTCTGGAAGACAAATTGGGAAGTTGAGCCACAGCAATCCAACCATTTTGTTTGATTATGTATGTTTTGAGGTTAATATTATTTTAAGGGATTTTTCTTTTTGTTGCCTTTAAATCAGCTCAGGTGGAAACAGAATGATGTTAGAAAATGAAACATTGTAAGGTTATACTAAAAACAAAATTACTACACAATATATGTAACACATTGATCTATTTTTCTATTAATAGTAACAGTGCTACTATTATAGACAATATAATAGTTATTTTGTATATATAATGTTATTTTGTATACCACATTTTGATTTCTGGACTTATTACTTGATTTTAGCTTTTAGAAACATTCAAATGACATTTCATTGTGATTTACCTGTAGTACTATCACTGCAATGTTTATTTATTTTTATTTATTTATTTTTTTGAGATGAAGTCTTGCTCTGTCACCCAGGCTATAGTGCAGTGACCCAATCTCGGCTTACCGCAACCTCTGCCTCCCGGGTTCAAGTGATTCTCCTGCCTGTCTCCTGAGTAACTGGGATTACAGGCGCGCGCCACTGCACTTGGCTAATTTTTTGTATTTTTAGTAGAGATGTGGTTTCACCATGTTGGCCAGGCTGGTCTTGAGCTCCTGACCTCAGGTAATCCACCCGTCTTGGCCTCCTGAAGTGCTAGGATTATAGGCGTGAGCCACCATGCCTGGCCAATATTTAGAGATTCCTAAAACACATGAGAGAGACTAGACTCTTTCATTCCAAAATTCAGCTTTAGGCCAACTGGAGTTATTTCCTTTTTTAATTAATTTTTTTAAGATTCAAGGGGTACATGTGCAGGTTTATTACATGGATGTATTGCATAATGCTGAGGTTTGGCCTTCTATTGAACTCCTCACCCAAATTGTGAGCATAGTACCCAGTAGGTAGTTTTTCAAACCTTCACAAGCCCTACCCCACTTACTTTTAGAGTCCCCAGTGTCTTTCTATCTTTATGTCCATGTGTACCCATAGTAAAGTTTCAGGATACAAAATCAACATACAAAAATCTGTAACATTTCTATACACCAGTAATGTTCAAGCTGAAAACCAAATCAAGAGCACAATCCCATTTACAATAGTCACAAAAAAAGTGCCAAGAGATATATCTAACCAAGGAGGTGAAAGATCTGTATTAGAACTGTAAAACACTGATGAAAGAAATCATAGATGATAAAAGCAAATGGAAAGACATTCCATGCTCTTGGATTGGAAGAATCAATGTAGTTAAAATGTCCATACCGCCCAAAGGAATCTACAGATTCATTGCAATTCCAGATTACCACTGTCATTTTTTACAGAATTGGAATTATTTTCTAACTGAAAAATGTAGCCTAAGAAAATATTCTCTAAGGCAGTGATAAAATAGTAATTTCTATATAAATATGAAATATTTATATAGAAACCACTTTATTTAAATATTTATATAGGAAGCCACTTTAATTATAAGCATTATTTCTTTTGAAAAATAAAAAGTGTAGCCATTACTTAGTTGGCACAATAGAAATCCTTTGATCAGTTAATACCGTCTATTATTTGTTGCTGTTTTCCAGATCTTGTCACAAATACAGAAGTATGATAACTTAATAACACCTGTAGTAGATTCATTGAAATACCTCACTTCATTGAATTATGATGTCTTGGCCTGTATCCTTTCAAATGAAGTAATATGTAGATTTCATATTTAATAGATCATATGGTAAATGTTTTATTTTCATTCTGTTTTCCTTTAGTAACCATCTGAGGTTGACTCAGGTGGCTGATCTGAAGTTTGGTCAGTCAGTAGTGTGTGTGTGTGTGTGTGTGTGTGTGTGTGTGTGTGTGAAAGAGAGAGAGAGTATGTGTCTTTGTGTTGTATAAAGGGAGACATGAGGCTTACCAGACTTTTTTTTTTTGCGAGATGGAGTTTTGCTCTGTCACCCAGGCTGGAGTGCAGTGGCACGGTTTCGGCTCATTGCAACCTCCGCCTCCTGGGTTCAAGCGAGTCTCTTGCCTCAGCTTCCCAAGTAGCTGGGATTACAGGCGGGTGCTATCACACCTGGCTAATTTCCTAGTTTTTTTGGTAGAGATGGGATTTCACTAGGTTGGCCAGGGTGATCTTGAACTCCTGACCTCAAGTGATCCACCCACCTTGGTCTCCCAAAGTGCTGGGATTACAGGCATGAGCCACTGCACCCAACTGGCTTACCAGACATCTTGATATTGATGGAATCTATCTTGATTGCTGAAAGATGGAAAGGAGGCTAATGAAGGAATGTTGGTACTACAATGAGTGTATTTTTCAATAATTAGTTTTAGCAACATCCCTGGTCTTGGAAAAAAAGAAAAATAATTTGTAATGACCAACAATTTTGCCCCTATGATGTGGCATATTTATGTTTTAAGGGTCTTTATTAGAGATGTAATGACTTAAGTTTTTTCTTAATGTATGAAAGATTGTATCATTGAAGCTTTAGCTAATCCAGAAAAGGAAAGAATGAAACATGATGACACAACCATCTCAAGCTGGCTTCAGAGTAAGTATTTTTATTTTTGCGAAAATGAAAATACTGTCTGTGGTAACTGCCATGTTATGTGTTTTATTACCTACGCTTAGAGACTTTTAGAAGCCTGTTTGTTAAGAGTTGTTGAGAATATCTAGCTACTGAGTTTGTTCTACAGAGTCCTTGGCTACTTAAGGAGGTTGATATGGTACTTATTTATTTTCCTAACTTAAGAGACCATTATTGACTGTGATAGAATTTGGGTAAGCATTACTGGGGAGATGAAATCTCCTTCTTTTATTTATTTATTTATTTATTTTTTGAGATGGAGTCTCGCTCTGTCATCCAGGCTGGAGTGCAGTGGTATGATCTCGACTCACTGCAGCCTCCGCCTCCCAGGTTCTGTCAATTCTCCTGCCTCAGCTTCCCTAGTAGTTGGGATTACAGGCATGTGCCACCATGCCCAGCTAATTTTTGTATTTTCGTTAGAGGCAGGATTTCACCATGTTGGCCAGGCTGGTCTCAAACTCCTGACCTCAAGTGATCTGCCCACCTTGGCCTCCCAAAGTGCTGGGACTACAGGCATGAGCCACCATGCCTAGCCGAAAATCTCCTTCTTTTTAACTAACATTATTTCATAGGAGTTGATCATAAGGGAGCTAGTCTCATTTCTTCCCATTCCATCCTGAGGTTCCAGTCATCTTAAAAGAACAAAAACTTGACTTAGTTTAACCAAAAAAACTAACCATATTTCTTTTTAATTCTTGTACCTTTGGTTTCTAGCAGCCAGTTCCCTTTCTTTCAACTTATTGTATCTGATAGCGGAATCTTGCAGTGGCTCCCCATTGTCCTTTAAAGTCCGAAATGTTTAATAAGTCATACAAGTAAGTTCTTTTGAAATCAGGTCCTTTTGCACTGTTCTAGCCTCATCTTTTCCCTGCTTCCCCATATTCTAGATTCCATTAATACTGAACTTCTTGTACTTTCCATGAACTTTTGCCCATTATTCACTTGACTTGGAATATCCTTCATGGCCCACTCCGTGTTCTGTTTATTCATTAGATTTCAGCTTAGAGGTCACTTCTTCTGGAAAGCTTTTTCTGTTAATGCTCCCACCCACAAGTCTGAATTGGGCGTTCCTCTTTTATATTCCCATGGAGCATTTTGCTCATCATAGTTATTTGTTTACTTTTCTTTATCTTCCACTAGACTCAGCTCCTTGAAGGCAGGACTTGAGTTTTGTCCAATATCATTTAGGTGCTTAGCAAATAGTTGTGGAATAGGTTGCAGAATACTTGACTTTACTTGAATCTCCTACTCTTGTATTGGCTGGAGTCTCCTCCCTATTCATGGTATGATAAGGACCATTGGTTAAAATTGGTCTCTTGTCTGCTTCCAGGTCTGGTAATACTTTATTTTCTTGCACCTCCACAACTAGTAACATGTTCTTAGATAAAAAGACATTTTTTTTTTTTCCTTGACTCAATTCGAGGGCTGGCATTTTGTCATTTATTCAGGTTTACTGAGTGATCTGCAAGATTTTGTTATACCTTAGTTTCACAAACTCTGGAATCAGGCTGCAAAGATTTGACTTACTGCTCTACTTTATACTATGTGACCGTGAGCAAGTTACATGACATGTCTGTTCTGAATTTGCCTCATCAATAGGTGATACCAACATAGGATAATAGTTGCAAGGATTAAGTGAGATAATCATTATAAAGTGCTTGGTACAGTGCTTGACATATGTGTGCTCAATAAATATTGGTTATTGTTATTATTATGAAACTCCATTCAACAGCATCAGCAATACAATGATTCCTGTCTCATTTTATTTTAGAGGTTTAGTTGAAATGATACTTGTGCATTTTGTTTTATGAGTTGTTTTTACTCCTTTTTTATTTCATATAGGTCTGGCTAGTTTCTGTGGTGCAGTTTTTCGTAAATATCCAATTGATCTTGCTGGTCTTCTTCAGTATGTTGCCAATCAGCTAAAGGCGGGCAAAAGGTATTCATAGCAAATTATACATAACGAAATTCAATAGAGTACTTCTGGTGGTTTGGGGTTATTGAGACTCCTATTATCCTGAAAGACTACTTACTTGTTGGTTGTAGGCTCAAGTAGAATAGTTGCTCACTTATTTACATGAAATTCTTTAGTTAAATGATCATACATAAATAGACACTTTTTTTCACGAATAAATGTACTATTTGGCTATATATGTTAATGCTCTAAAAATATACTTTCATTTATTTTGACTGCCTATTGGGCTTTTGAGTAAATGCCTAATATGATATATTGTGTATCTTCCTATAACAAAACATACTGCACTAGGTCAGTATGCAGTAATTGACTTGTATCACATTGAACATCTGGTAGGAACATGTTTATTTTGAGGGTGTATATAATACCTTTAAAGCATAATTTTTGAATTTGAGTTTTAGAGATACATAAGGCTTCCATACCTTTTGGACAATGTCCTTTTTTCTTTATAAATACTGAAGTTTATTTTATTTTGGGCCAATATCAGTGCTTAGAGTTTGAATTAGTGTGTATATATATTAAACCTCATGAGAAGTAGACTGACTAGAATCAAAGAACCTGAAATTGTTTTCAGAAGCTTTCTGGTAGAAAGCAAACAAACAAAACATTAAAAGCTATTTGGTGTTCCAAACAAGCATTACCTAAGTAATTATTGACAGATTCTTATTTTGTCTTAGGGAAAACTTAAAAAATATTTAAACTTATGTTTTTTTTGGCACATCCCTTATGCTCATCTCTCTGCCATTTCTATATATTTTTATTCTTCTTTATCTATAGGCCGGAATAACATACATCATTTTTTAAATCTATAACTCAGCTTTCTGTACTATGAATACAGTTTTTGTGACCATCTAATTAAAACATAGTTTGAAGAAAAAATAAACTGTTTCATTGGTACTTATATACTAGTTTTCATGAGGGCTTTCTTTAAAAAAAAAAAACAAAAAAAAACAAAAGCAACTAAGGAAAGCACGGCAAGTTGAGAGAACAAACCCTTAATAAGAATCTTAGAAAATGGTTCTTTTGTCTATTAGCTTGTGTCTTGGGTATGTCTGACTTTATGTTTGGAGAAACATCTGGATTTTTTAGGAAAGAATGTTTTTACTTTGTTTAGATTAACTAATTAAAGAAGATCTTAGAGGACATAAGGTATTATTTTCATTGGTAGTCCTAAACTTTGAAGATTAAAAAGCGTAACTGTTGGCACATTACTGAAATGTGCTCTGGGCTGGCCACTAAATTGTCATCTTTGGCTCAGATATCACAGCTTAGAACTTCTTTTTTTCCTTCCTTCCCTGCCTCTCTTCCAAGTGTATGTGACCATGCTACATCTTTGTCCCTTTTTAGTAAATGGATTATTTAGAAATGGCTCTACACCATCAAAAATGTTTTGGCCATCCTGTGTTGAAGGAGAAAAAATGCTGTGAAGGACTTTATTGGGTCAACTGATAAAATGAAATATCAATGGTAGATTTAAGGATTTTATCAGTGTTCAATGTACTAAAATTGATAACTGTGCTGTGGTTATTTAAGAGAATAGCTCTCTTAGGAAATGCAGTCTTAGAAATTTTAGGGGTAAAAGGCCATGATATATAAATAATTTTCCCTCAAATGATTAAAAAATTGAGTGTGTGACTATGTATGTAGAAAGGGGCTCCAGAGAGGGAGAGGAAATGCAAATGATCAAGCAGGAGTAAAAATGTTACCAGGTGAAGTTGAGGTAAAGGATATATGGGTGAGCTTTGTACTGTTTTTATTTTTCCATCCTATCTGTAAATTTGAAATTATTTCCAAGTAAAAGTTAAAACGAACTTACACACCAAGTATTTGTCAATATAGTTCTAGGAATGCAGTTAAAAACTGCTTCCGCCCCTTCCCCCATATTTATATACAAATAATTTAGGGTTTCTCAGTATATTAATTACAATATATTGTTACTTTTATATTTGAAGTTCTAACTATACACTGTTTCTTTTTTCTTTTTGAATAGTTTTGACCTGCTTATATTGAAAGAAGTGGTGCAAAAAATGGCAGGAATAGAAATTACAGAGGAAATGACAATGGAGCAACTAGAGGCTATGACTGGTGGAGAGCAGCTAAAAGCTGAGGTAAGAATTGCTATTTTTGCTCATCAACTTTTAAAATTCATTGATGTATGCATGGTCATAGTAGAGAATCCAAACAATATGTAAGTTTATAAAACCAAATGTCAAAGCCGTACATACCTTCCTTTCACAACCACCCCTACCCCCTTTTGAAATTGAGATACAGTAATTACTTCAACTTTTTAAAAAAGCTGAAACAAAGTATAAAAGACAGTAAGTATTTCTCTGATGGCTAGTGATGATGAGCATTTTTTCATGTGTCTGCTGGCTGCATAAATGTCTTCTTTTGAGAAGTGTCTGTTCATATCCTTTGTCCACTTTTTGATGGGGTTGTTTTTTTCTTGTAAATTTGTTTGAGTTCTTTGTAGGTTCTGGATATTAGCACTTTGTCAAATGAGTAGATTGCAAAAATTTTCTAGCCATCAGAGAAATGCAAATCAAAACCACAATGAGATACCATCTCATACCAGATAGAATGGTGATCATTAAAAAGTCAGGAAACAGATGCTGGAGAGGATGTGGAGAAATAGGAACACTTTTACACTGTTAGTGGGACTGTAAGCTAGTTTAGTCATTGTGGAAGACAGTGTGGCGATTCCTCAAGGATCTAGAACTAGAAATACCATTTGACCCAGCCATCCCACTACTGGATATATACCCAAAGGATTATAAATCATGCTGCTATAAAGACACATGCACACGTATGTTTATTGCAGCACTATTCACAATAGCAAAGACTTGGAACCAACCCAGATGTCCATCAATGACAGACTGGATTAAGAAAATGTGGCACATATACACCATGGAATACTATGCAGCCATAAAAAAGGATGAGTTCATGTCCTTTGCAGGGATGTGAATGCAGCTGGAAACCATCATTCTCAGCAAACTATCACAAGAACAGAAAACTAAACACTGCATGTTCTCACTCATAAGTGGGAATTGAACAATGAGAATACTTGGACAAAGGAAGGGGAACATCACACACTGGGGCCTGTTGTGGGGTGGAGGGTCGGGGGAGTGATAGCATTAGGGGATATACCTAATGTAAATGACGAGTTAATGGGTTCAGCACACCAACATGGCACATGTAAACATAGGTAACAAACCTGCACGTTATGCACATGTACCCTAGAACTTAAAGTATAATAAAAAAGAAAAAAAAAAAAGACAGTAAGAAATGCATCCATAAGGAAAATAATTACCAATAAGGCCGGGCGTGGTGGCTCACACTTATAATCCCAGCACTTTGGGAAGTGGGTGGATCACCTGAGGTCAGGAGTTCGAGACCAGCCTGGCCAATATGGCAAAACCCCACCTCTACTAAAAATACAAAAAATTAGCCACACGTAGTGGTGGGCACCTGTAATCCCAGCTACTTGGGAGGCTGAGGCAGGAGAATTGCTTGAACTTAGGAGGCGGAGGTTGCAGTGAGCCAAGATCTCGCCGTTGCACTTCAGCCTGGGCAAGAGAGTGAGACTCTGTCTCAATAAATAAATAAATAAAATTACCAAATAATTACTAAATCTTCTGTGATCCTTGATATCCTCACTCCCTTAAGTCTTAGTTGCTCTGTTGAATCTGTGCCATACTGAATAACGAATAATCCTTTATGACGGACTGCAAGGTGGAAAATGGAAAATATGCAAAAATTTAAATTCAGTTGACATTTGCCTTTAAGCCAGTGACTGTAGTCTGTAATAGTCACTGAAATAAATTTGTGTAAGGGAAGGAATATGGAATGTAGGAGTTTTTTATATTAAGGATTTTAACTCAACTTTTTTCTGCCTTTTTTCAAATTAGCATGGGTTATGTACTGTACACTGGTAAATTCGTGTCTTCTCTTGTGCAGGGTGGTTATTTTGGTCAGATCAGAAACACTAAAAAATCCTCTCAGAGATTAAAGGATGCTCTATTGGACCATGATCTTGCCCTTCCTCTCTGTCTGCTTATGGCTCAGCAGAGAAATGGGGTAATCTTTCAGGAAGGTGGAGAGAAACATTTGAAACTTGTGGGAAAGCTCTATGACCAGGCAAGTTAAAGTGGCTTTTATGTTTATGTACATGTTTTTAATCCTGTTAAGGGAAGATAATGTGTTATAATTTGAAAAATGTCATTTTTGCACATCATGTGAATATGAGACATCCTAATCTAATGTGAAAGACATTCTAGAAATAGGGCCTATTTCTATGTAAATTATGATATTTAAGAGATAGCTCCAAGATATGTTATGTGTAAGGCTGTCAATTAATTAAATATTACATCATTAAATTCCTACAACTTCAAGTTGTTTGCATTTATATCTTTCCTGATCTCTGGAAATCTCAGTCATAACAGAAGAGATGCTTGCTTGCTTGCTCACTCGTGCATGCTCACTCTCTTTTCCTTTTTGTTTTTTAAGACAAGGCCTCACTCTGTTACCCAGGCTAGAGTGCAGTACATGATCTCAGCTCACTATAGCCTCTACCTCCCTGGCTCAAGTGATCAGTCTACCTCAGCCTCCTGAGTAGCTGAGGACTATAGGCATGCACCACCATGCCTGGCTAATTTTTGGATTTTTTTTGTAGAGTTGGAGCTCTGCCATGTTGCCCAGGCTGGGTTGCTATCTCTCTTTTTCTTTGCATTATAGTTGATAGTTAAACACATTTTGTGTGCTAATCTTAAGTTTTGGTGCTTAATATTTATAAATATATTCTGTAAATAAAGTTTTCTTCTTTTAAGGGCAAAGGAATTGACTTCTGTTTGCCTATGGTTATTATTTTATTTGATTTAGGTAAATATATGCCACTAAAAGTGACGAACAACAGCTTGACATTTAGAGACCTAGTTGGCTAGTAAAGCCTTGGATTAGTCAACCTGTCAGGGCCTTGGCATCTTTTTTCGTAATATGGTCATGTGATTATACTTGTAGATGGTCTCTAAAGTCCTTTTAAATTATAAAATTTGGATTCTTAATTGTTAAAATATTCCTGAAATGACTTCTTAATCACTTTGGAAAATATGTTGATTTTGTCTTATTTTTTAAATTTAGTGTCATGATACCCTGGTGCAGTTTGGTGGGTTTTTAGCATCTAATCTGAGCACAGAAGATTATATAAAGCGAGTGCCTTCAATTGATGTACTCTGTAATGAATTTCATACACCCCATGATGCAGCATTTTTCCTGTCTAGGCC
This sequence comes from Trachypithecus francoisi, assembly GCF_009764315.1. NCBI lineage: Eukaryota > Metazoa > Chordata > Mammalia > Primates > Cercopithecidae > Trachypithecus > Trachypithecus francoisi. Next base: position 64,043 of record NW_022680492.1, on the reverse strand, counting down.
AATGTATGCGCATCATATTTCGGTAAGTACAAGTGTCTTTGCTGCCGCTCAAGAACGATCCAAATTATTTCTTAACGATTTTATCTGTAAGTACGTTTCACTACAGATTTTGGGGGAAGGTTTTGGCCCTTAAACTAGGATTCCTTCTTTGTTTCCAATAGGGGTACAGAGCTATGTGGTAGAGGTATACAAAAAAGGTGATGAGAAATGTGGAGTCTAATCATTTAATCAAACATCTGCTGTTAGTGTTTACTATATCAACTGCTACAGTCTCCCACCTCTTTCCTAACTGTTACTTGATTTAATTATCACTTTGTTAGCACTATGCAGAAATTCCTGTGTTATGTATACACTCTGAAGGGGAAAAGACAATAAGGGAGTGGTGTTAGGCTAGCTTCTTCCCCTTTAGATCCTCTCAATCCAGAGAATTGTATGCTGTCTTTGTGTAATGTCTTACTGTTGTTACACCCCATGGTAGATCATTCTCAGCTGTACAAGAGGGTACCTGATTCCTTGACAGACAGAGGTGGGAGAGTTGCTTCATCTTAGGAATTCTGACCTGCCCTGTGCTAAGTGAACACACTAATCAGCAATATGGAATCCTAGTAAACAGGAACACCTGATTGTCTGACGTTGGCTGAACTTTGCCAGGTCAGAAAATGGAGCAGGTCATTCAAGCTACCTTTTCTCTCTTACTTGTGTAAAATAATTATCTTTGTCTTTTAAGAGATGCAAAAACCTAAACAAAGAAATGGCATTTCCCTCTCAGGCTTGGAAGAAAACAGAAAACTAAATGGAAGTGGCTGTATAGCCAAGTCAGATATAAGTCTTTTATCTATAGGCAACATGCCACTTTCTGGAAAAGGGGTTTACCAGCAACCTTGTGGTTGCACTGGATGGGCATCCAAGCTGCCCTGGGATCCTTGCTTTTGCTTCTTGAGTGAAAACCTCTGTTGAAGAGGTGACTGCTATGTCCCCTCTATAAATTGACTATCAGCAGGCTCTCTTGGAGATAATTCAGCCAAACGCTGCTCAGATTCTTTTTTTTTTTTTTTTTTGAGATGGAGTCTCGCTCTGTCTCCCAGGCTGGAGTGCAGTGGTGTAATCTCAGCTCACTGCAACTTCCACCTCTCGGGTTCAACTCCTATCCCAAGCTCCCAAGTAGCTGGGATTACAGGTGCCCACCATCACACCCAGCTAATTTTTGTATTTTTAGAAGAGATGGGGTTTTGCCATGTTGGCCAGGCTGGTCTCAAACTCCTGACCTCAGGTGATCCGCCTGCCTTGGCCTCCCAAAGTGCTGGCATTACAGGCATGAGCCACTGTGCCTGGCCTGCTCAGATTCTTGAGATGAGATTTTTGAACAATAGTGAGAAGTACAGCAATAATTGTGGATATCAGTTCTATTCCATAAGTCTAGTTCCCCAGGTGATTTGAAATGTAGAACTGTTATGTCTCTACATTTGACTGAAGGTGTGAACTTGAAGTGGGAGTTAAACTGACTTTAGACAAGGACATATTCATCCTAGGTAAATATGAAGTATAGCCTTCTTTTCTGACCAAGCCTATTTTTCTAACTAGGTAGTGACTATGGGGTTCCTAACAATAGAAATCACAGATTCAAACCCAGAGGACTGGGGAGACTGGAGCTATCATGTAACCCTCTCATACTGATAAACTAATTTTTAGTTTTAACTGTTGGGGTTGTGGTCCACCTTGAGACACAGTTCTGAAAGATAGGCTTTTACCTAGTTCATATTCTAGATCTTGCTCAGAACAGGTAGCTAGGCTGTCTTTTATGCAGATATTGTCAGCCCTGTTTTATCCCGTTTTGTTAGAACCTTAGAACTCATTCTGCTCATCTAGATTCATATTAGTTACCTTCAATAAGACCTGTCCTCTAAATTAAAAAAAATTCTCTGTTTTCCCAACTGCTGTTCCCTCAAGTTTCTGATGCAATTGGAACTCCTTTTTCATAACTAATGTTCTTTGTAACTTTGTCACTTATGTGGTCTCAGTGGTTGTCAGCATGCTCTCTAAAATGGGGGTAACGGAGCATAAATCTTCCCACTTCTAGAACAATTGTAAAATTCTAGAACAATTGTAAAATTGAGCAGTCAGGAAGGAAGGCAGGTAACTGAGCTGTAAGGAGCTGAGACTCTTTTGCCTATCACAGTGTAGAACTGGAAGCAGAGCCTTTGGTCATGTCATTTTGGGTTATGTGTTTAGCACAAATAGAATGATTTAAGTTATTTTCTAACATAAAGAAGTAACTAGTTTTAGGACATCCTTTAGGTTCGTATTAAGGGTGATACCTAACCCAAACAAAATTTTCTGCATGAGAGCTCATTCATCCTAAAGAGACTGAAGGATGTGAAACAATAGCAACTCTGTGTTATCTTCATATATATATATATATATATATGTTCATATATATGTATGTTATTTTCATATGTGTTATCTTCATATATAGAGAATATATATAGAGAATATGTATTTTTTTTTTGTGTGTGTATATATACGTATAATATATGTGGCATACACATATCTCTACAGCCCCTCCCATTGTACTAACACTTTTTTTTCCTCATACAATTAAGAATATGGCATTCCTCTGACTTTTCCCCCAAATTAGGATAAACCAGTTAAGCAAAAGAAGCTGCAGCATCAGTTCTCACATGCTTTAAACTTCAATATACCAAAGCTTTTCACAGAAAAATTTATTTGGCTTAGCAATAGAGTAACCAGTTGGTCCCGGTTTGCCTGGGATGTTCCCGGTTTTGGCACTGAAGTCTTAAATCCCCAGAAACCCCTAAATCCCCAGAAAACCCTGACAATTGGTCACCCTACTTAGCAGTCTTAAAACAATTTCTCGTAACTTTTCTTAATGTTGATCCAGCTTTTTTTTTTTTTTTTTCTTTTTCTTTTTTGAGACAGTCTCCTTCTGTCACCCAGTCTGGAGTGCAGGGGCATGATCTCAGCTCATTGCAACTTCTGCCTCTGGGATTCAAGTGATCCTCTCACCTCAGCCTCCCAAGTAGCTGGGATTACAGGCATGTGCCACCACACCTGGCTAATTTTTTGTAGAGACGGGGTTTTGCCATGCTGGCTGGGCTGGTCTTGAACTCCTGACCTCAAGGGATCTGCCTTCCTCAGTCTCTTGATCCAGCTTTTTAATTGACGAATTTTAACATTTGGTAGGGTCTACATGTAGTGATACTACATTCTGTCCTAGTTGACTATTATTAGTTCCATTCTTCCTCTTTTCTCATGTTAAGACCTTCTATTTGTTCCCTTGAATATCTCAAAAGCAGGACTGGAAACCCTACATGTTCAATCCCTGATACAGCAGCAAGAGGGAGTAGGGTGGAGGAATGGAAGAGGGGGACATGCATATACCCTGTTCACTTTATTCAACAGGTCAGATTAGATAAGACCCCTCTGAGAATCTCCTAGTTGGCACACAGTACTAAAGATTGGAATATCTTCCAGAGATGATTTATCTTAAAATAAACGTTGTTGGTAAGAAACTAGAATTTCTATAACAGTTTTGAGATTGATCATCTTTTGATTCTTTAGAAGGGAATATAGATTTTTATACCATGAAAGTCAAAGCTATAAATTATGTTGTGTGTGTATGTATGTATGTATGTATTTTTACTTTTTATCTACAGTCAAAGTATGATGAACTTAAAAAATCAGAAAAGGGAAGTAAACAGCAACATAAAGTTCATAAGTACATTACATCATGTGAGATGGTGATGGCGCCTGTCCATGAAGCAGTGGTCTCCTTACATGTTTCCAAAGTCTGGGATGACATCAGCCCTCAATTCTATGCCACATTCTGGTCATTGACAATGTATGACCTTGCAGTTCCACACACCAGCTATGAACGAGAAGTCAATAAACTTAAAGTCCAGATGAAAGCAATTGATGACAATCAGGAAATGGTAGGTTTTTGTTCTAGTAGTTCAAGTGCAATAACTTTATGGTCTCACCTATATTTTGAAATTGTTTTAGCTCTGGTTCCTTAAAACAGTGATCTTGTTGCTATATAATATTTTCTTAAATGGGGTTTAATAGTTACTTCTGAGTGGAGGGCCAGGAGGTTGGTGACTAGGTGGAGATTATGATTAATCAAAAATTATTTGAGTGTCCTTTTCTACTGACGACTATGCTGGTAACTTAAAGTGATTCATGTGACTCTAATAGCAAGATCAGTAGTTCTCAAGAAGTGAGTTCTTTAGGAGAAGACTGTTGAAAAGCTGAGTCTTGAAATGGGCAGGCCTTGAAGGTAGATTAGGTTTGGAAATATGGAAGCAGATAGGGAGGTCACCATAGGGTTCCAGCAAAGACAGGAAGTACATTGAGGTTTAGGGAGACCACTTTTACTGATTCACTTTCACATAGTGAATGTACTTAGTGATACATATGAATATGATGGGGCCAGATTATGTAGGGCATTGGAAGTCAGGGAGAAAAATAGACTTGGTAAAATTGAGAGCTATTTTAGATTCCTGAGCAGGGGAGTAATGTAAAAAATGGTACTTAAAACAGATTACTCATGACAGCAGTATGAAAGATGCTTTTAATAGGGGAAGGGACTAGCATTAGGCTAAAGACCAGCTAGGTGGATTTTTAGGCAGTCTATTGTGAGAGCATAGACTGATGGAGGTAGCGGCAGTGTACAAGGCTTGTAAACCAGTTTGGTATAAAGGAGAAGGAAGAGTCAAAGATGACACCATGCCTGAGACTGATAGTATCAGTGTTGCAAATGTAGCCTGTTTTGATGGTGTGTGAAGATGCCATGACAATGTTATGAGTGTGTTGAATGAAGATAAAAGCACATTCAGGTGGACCTATATTCATGTTAAAGTAGTTATAAACTGTCAGCCTTTATCTCTTTAAACTTTTCAATTAAAAGAAGAAAGGTAATGTGCATATATTTAGAAAAGTATCTGATTTATTCTTTGTAGCCCCCAAATAAAAAGAAAAAAGAGAAGGAGCGCTGTACTGCCCTTCAGGACAAGCTTCTTGAAGAAGAAAAGAAACAGATGGAACATGTACAGAGAGTTCTGCAGAGATTGAAACTGGAAAAGGACAATTGGCTTTTAGCAAGTAAGTTGTTGGAATTGTTACATTCCCAATACTGGTGAATTACAGAAAACAAAACATTATAACTTTAGAGGTGTTACAGTGTATTATGTTTGTATTTCAACTCAGTGTTTTCTATCCCATTCTTTGGTTATTTGTTAATGCAGAATCAACTTCACGTTCACTAGAGGAACGGATATAGTTTGCTGGTGAAGTTAATTAACTTTTAACTACATATTGGCAGCTTGTCATTCAACTTTTCTGTATAAAACATATTTCTGGAGAAATCATAGATAGAAAAAAAGTCCACATAATAAAAATGATAATCATGACCAGGCATGACATTTGGTTAGAAACTATAAATAGTTTGTGGTTTTATAGTATTCTCTACACTAAAGGTAATATGTTGTCATGTTTAGTGGCTTTGAGGCACTTGAGGAAGAAGTTTACCACTTAATATATTCTTCCTTTATTTTTAGAATCTACCAAAAATGAGACCATCACAAAATTTCTACAGCTGTGTATATTTCCTCGATGTATTTTTTCAGCAATTGATGCTGTTTACTGTGCTCGTTTTGTTGAATTGGTACATCAACAGAAAACTCCAAATTTTTCCACACTTCTTTGCTATGATCGAGTAAGTTTTTACTGCAACCTTTAAAAAATTCTCACACAAAGATAGCTAACATTGTAATTTATAGAGGTATTATTGTGTGTTTGGTTAAAAAGCATGAAATCAGGAACCAAGTGTCTGAACTTGAATCCTAGATCTACTACTTTCTAGCTGTATGATCTTTGGCAAGTTATTTAACCTCTCTGTGCCTGTTTTCTTATCTGTAAAGCATAAGTACCTGCTTCATAAGATTGTTGTGAGGATTAAATGAATCACTACACATAAAAAGCACCTGATATGTAATAGTCACTCAAGGTTAAACTATTAACTATTTGAGTTTACATGTTGTATCATAATAGGTAGAATTCTCTTCTCCATTCTTAACCTTCACTTCTCAAAAAAAAAAAAAAAAAAAGACAAAAGTTTACACCTTCACACACATATAAAAGCAGGGAGCTTTTTAGTATGGTCATATTCACATTTTGCATTTAGCTTTTTCTTATTACTGCATTTTGTGGTTTAAAAACATAATGTGGCGGGGACGGTGGCTCATGCCTGTAATCCCAGTACTTTGGGAGTCCGAGGTGGGTGGATCACGAGGTTGGGAGATCGAGACCATTCTGGCTAACACGGTGAAAACCCGTCTATACTAAAAAAATACAAAAAAAATAGCCAGGCGTGGTGGCGGGTGCCTGTTGTCCCAGCTACTCGGGAGGCTGAGGCAGGAGAATGGCGTGAACCCGGGAGGCAGAGCTTGCAGTGAGCCGAGATCGCACCACGGCACTCCAGCCTGGGTGACAGAGTGAGACTCCGTCTCAAAAACAAACAAACAAAAAAAACCCCCACAAAACATAATGTTTGTTCCAGCATGTCAGCTGCCTATTTTTAATTTCTGTCAGCATTTCCTCTGTTTACTCTCCCCATAAACCCAGTAATATGTATGGCTAAGTGGTTAAGAAACTATTATGTAATAAAAAAACTATTATGTAATAATAATGATAGTTTTTTTTTCCCCCCTGTCACTGTAAATCAGCTTTCTTTATAAAAGTTCTTGTTTTGGGTGGTTGTTTTATGAATTCACTATTTCCCCACAAAAGCCAAAATCTCCAAAGGTCTCTGCAGTGTCATTATATAAAGGGAATATACATTTCGACTAAGCTTACCTGTTATTATGACTTGCTATAAGAGAATCTTCTAATATTTTTAAGTGATTTTGACTTGATTTGTTTATATGTTTTAAACATTTTTTTCCTGTAGGTTTTCTCTGACATAATTTACACAGTTGCAAGCTGTACTGAAAATGAAGCCAGTCGATATGGAAGGTTTCTGTGCTGCATGTTAGAGACTGTGACCAGGTGGCATAGTGATAGAGCCACATATGAAAAGGTATGATTAATAAAAACCCTTATATTTTACCCATGTATGTAATGACCACATCCATTAATGTCTAGATTGTTGAGTTTTAAAAGAGAAGCTGAGTTAAGATTCAGTTGTAAAACCGTGTTTATAAGCACAATTAATTCATTATTAAAAAGTTCTATATAGATTTTTATTCTATCTCAAACTGACGTTCCAAATTAATATCTTTGTATAAGCTGAACTTTTTGTGACTACTTATCAAAATACGCATGATGGTTTTAAATGGAAACATTGATCTAGTCTACTTAAGTTTCAGTTTCTGCGATTTTGTGGATCATAATTTCTCCTTAAAAGTGACAAACATTGTTTCCTTAGGAATGTGGAAACTATCCAGGATTCCTTACCATATTACGGGCAACTGGTTTTGATGGTGGAAATAAGGCTGATCAATTAGACTATGAAAATTTTCGACATGTTGTACATAAATGGCATTAAAACTAACCAAGGTAAAAAAAAAATGGGTTTTTCAAAGGCAAATTTTCTCTTATACTTGTACTTTTATAATAATGGATCTGAAAATGTTTGTTGTAGGCATCGGTACATTGCCTTGAAACAGGCGAATATACTCACATCAGGAATATCTTGATTGTGCTAACAAAAATACTTCCTTGGTACCCAAAAGTTTTGAATCTGGGTCAAGCTTTGGAAAGAAGAGTACACAAAATCTGCCAAGAAGAAAAAGAGAAGAGGCCAGATCTATATGCATTGGCTATGGGGTAACAAAATTATATTTTAATGTGATTTACAAGACTAGATGACAGAAGGATTCTGAAGACTTTAAAATGTTTTACAGTGTTGAAGTTTATCTTCTGCCTTCAGGAGATTATGGGAGATTATGCGATCATGTTCCCACAGGCTGGTGAGAGTTACCACTTCTGATTATCAACTTCCGGTCTATACTGGATGATAGTTTCAAAAGTCATATATAATATTTCTTGATGGAAGGAAATATAATTTTATCATCATAGTTAACAGATCTTCAAGAGTAAAAGAAAAAAGCCATCTTAGTTTAAGGATTAGTTTATAGTGAAATCGTAATTTTTAAGAAAGTTGGGCATTCTATACAAACCTTCAAGAACTTATTAAAAATTGGTATTTTTTAAATTCTCTAGAACTAGATAGTAGAATGAATAACTTGCTAATTCTTAAAAACCTCATGTTTATGTTTTTTGATTTGTGTTTGTATATTTAAATACTTTGTGCGACTTTCAGCTACTCTGGGCAGTTGAAAAGTAGAAAGTCATACATGATACCTGAAAATGAGTTTCATCACAAAGACCCCCCTCCAAGGAATGCAGTTGCCAGTGTGCAAAATGGGCCTGGTGGTGGGCCTTCTTCATCATCAATAGGAAGTGCATCTAAATCGGATGAAAGCAGTACTGAGGAGACTGGTATGCTTATTTGTAGAAACTTATAAGTAATATATTTTATTTCAACAAAGTAAAATGTTTTATATCGCAGAATGAGTACAATGCTGGCTTAGTATAACTTTTTATTCCCTAGATAGGAGTATATAAACGTTAAGAAGTAATCAGCCTGCTGTTTCTTTCTGATTATTCTCTAATAATTTTGCTGTGAAATTGTAGCTTATTTACATTTAGGGGCTTGTTAAATAAAACTTTACTTTTATTTCAGATAAATCAAGGGAGAGATCTCAGTGTGGTGTGAAAGCTGTTAATAAAGCTTCTAGTACCACACCTAAAGGGAATTCAAGCAATGGAAATAGTGGCTCTAACAGGTAGGAACACTGTGCCATGTGTCGTAATTCTAAATTCGTTTTAAAAATGATTTTTATGTATTTTTTTGAGATGGGGTCTTGCAGTGTTGCCCAGGCTGGTCTCGAACTTCTGGCCTCAAGCGATCCGCCAGCCTTGGCTTTCCACACTGCTGGGATTAGAGGCATGAGCCATTGCACCTGGCCCTCATAATTCTAATTTCTTATATGAATCTTCATGAGTAGAAGGGGAGTGGTGGTTGAGTAATGTGAAAAGTCATTTATGTTGGACTTTGAAATTTTTTATGTACCCTGTTTTGCTGATATGCTTTACATCCTAATTATGTTTTGTAGAATTATGCTTGTATAACAACTTTGTTTCTCCTGCTGAGATACTCAGGGGAATGTAGGTATGAAGTTAAAAAAAATAGTTTAGGATAGAGTGATTGCTGTGAACAATCTGAGTAAGGACAGACATAAGAAAAGCCTACACTAATTTAAGTAGTGATCCATCCAGCTAAGTAATCCATTTCCTGATAGTAGTTTTCTTGGTTGGTTTGTGGGATATATTTTTGGTTTTTACCATTTATTCTCATAGGTTATAAATGTATGCCAAAAAAGAACCTGAGATTATTTTAATAATTATTTTTTTATTTTTTTGAGACAGAGTCTCTTTCCATCACCCAGGCTGGAGTGCAGTGGTGTGATCTCGGCTCACTGCAACCTCTGCCTCCTGGGTTGAAGCGATTCTTGTGCCTCAGCTTCCCTAGTAGCTGGGATTACAAGCGTGTGCCACCACACCTGGCTAATTTTTTGTGCATTTTTAGTAGTGACGGGGTTTTGCCATGTTGATCAGACTGGTCTCAAACTCCTGACCTTATGTGATCTGCCTGCCTTGACCTCCCAAAGTGCTGGATTATAGGTGTGGGCCATCACACCCGGCTAATAATTCTTTTAAATCTGCAATTCATGAATTTGTTTATATTTACTGGATAAAGAAATACTTCCTTTTTTTTTGAGATGGAGTCTTGCTTTGTCACCCAGGCTGGAGTGCAGTGGTGTGATCTTGGCTCACTGCAACCTCTGCCACCCAGGTTCAAGTGATTCTCTTGCCTCAGCCTCCAAAGTAGCTGGGATTACAGGTGCCCACCACCATGCCCAGCTAAGTTTTTTGTATTTTTAGTAGAGATGGAGTTTCACCATGTTGGCCAGGCTGATCTCGAACTTCTGACCTCAAGTGATCCACCCTCCTCAGCCTCCCAAAGTGCTGGGATTACAGGCATGAGCCACTGCACCCGACCTTACTTCTTCCTTTTTACTTGTCTTAAAGTTGTCCTTTAGTTTTGAAGGACTCGCCCTTAGTTCTAATATTTTGAAGTTAGAAACCCTTTATGATATATTTTATCATATATCAGACAAGGGATATATTTTATGATTATTTGTGTTAAAATCCCATGTTTTTATTCTTAAGCAACAAAGCTGTTAAAGAAAATGACAAAGAAAAAGGGAAAGAGAAAGAAAAAGAGAAAAAAGAAAAGACTCCAGCTACTACTCCAGAGGCCAGGGTACTTGGTAAAGATGGTAAAGAAAAACCAAAGGAAGAGCGCCAAATAAAGATGAAAAAGCAAGAGAGACCAAGGAAAGAACACCAAAATCAGACAAAGAGAAAGAAAAATTCAAGAAGGAAGAAAAAGCTAAAGATGAGAAATTTAAGACCACTGTCCCCAACGCAGAATCAAAATCAACTCAAGAAAGGGAAAGAGAGAAGGAGCCATCCAGAGAAAGAGATATAGCAAAGGAAATGAAATCAAAGGAAAATGTTAAAGGAGGAGAAAAAACACCAATTTCTGGGTCCTTGAAATCACCTGTTCCCCGATCAGATATTCCAGAGCCTGAAAGGGGCAAGTTTACCTTTCTTTGTATGTTCTTACCTTTTGTTATTTTAATGTATAGTTGGTTATTGTCTCCTTGTTTTGGCAGGTTATATAGGGATTTTGCTAGGGGAACTTGATTGCCATGCACATTTTTTTTTTTTTTTAAGTGTTTGGAAAACTAGAAATATACCTTATTCTGACTATTTCTTTTTGTCTTAACAGAACAAAAACGCCGCAAAATTGATACCCACCCTTCTCCATCACATTCCTCCACAGTAAAGGTTAGTATAGCCTGAGGAAGGCAGCGTCCATGTTAGGCTCACCTGTTTGGAATACCAGTGTCCTGACTTCCTTCAAGTCTTATGCCAAGCATTCACTGGAGCCACTGGAGGTTTTATATTGCATTAGAAAATGAATTTTTCTATATTGGTGGACTGATTTTTTTTCCTATTGAGTATTTTTATTATAAAAATGTTAAAACTTCAAGGACTTAGCACTAATTTTGTAGTGTTTCAAAGTGCAAGAGAAATTTTACCCAGAAGTGCCTCAACTGCTTTAAGCAGTCTTTTTTGGAGTGCAATGGTAGCTACAAGCAAACGAATCTTTTCAGCAGAATGAAGCCTATTTTTCAGCATATTGAAGAATATATAGCACTGAAGACTTCCTGGATGATACAGGATAAACAAGTTACCTCTGAATTCAAGCTTCTTGATGAGCATCATACCGATGTGTGCCTTCTAAGAAGGAGTCTTGAAAGGAGTTCCATTTTAAAGTCTCCTTGGTGATCAGTTCTCCTGTAGTTGTGTATATTCAGTGAGCATGCAGCTTCTGTTTATCTTCCCTTGGAGGTTTGTTTATACCCAATGGGTTCCCAACAAGTTGAACCTTGCGTTACGATAAAAGCAGATGTGGCATCCAATCCTACCACCCAGCAAAGAGAAACCCCAGGCATTCAACTGCAGCACAAAATCGTGGGTGTAGCCTTCTTGAAGACTCAGGGTAGCCATTCCTTGCTCCATATTTAATTTTAATTCTAAAGTCATCTAATTTCATGGAATCTTTGAATTTGCAGTACGTTGAACTTTTAAAAAACTGTAAGTTATTAATTCTTCATCAAGAGCACTGTGGTGGAATATCGTAGTTGATTTCTTTTTCTTTCTTTTTTTTAAATGATTTCTTTGTGTGTGGGAGGTTTGAGATTCACCATGATAGGCACTTTGCAAAAAAAAAAAAAGAAGTGATTAGTCTTATATATTTTGTTTTCTTGTTAATACAATGCCACTGAATTTTCCAGCTAGGATTTTAAAATATGTATATTATATTAGAGTTACAAGTAAAGTAAAATGTGAATCCTCCCAATTAAAGAAAAACTATGAAAAATATAAGGCAATGTTGTTCTTCCACAGTAACCTCCAGTATTTTAAATTTTTTGTGGAGAAAAAAAGTTTTGCTTTCTTAAACCTCTTAAGTTACATATAGCTTAAGTAGAGAGATACGAAAAATGTGGCATTGACATTTATTTTTAATTCTGAGCAGAGAAAGATTTTTATTTCTTAACATTGAGTACATTTAATTTAGTTTTTAACATTACAATTCCATTACATTTTTTTTTATTGTTGATATTCATATTGATGATATCATGAAATTTATCCTCACAAGAAGTAGCTGGTTTTTTCCAGGTTACAGCCATACTTCCCAAAGTTCCTCTGGGTTCTGAGAACTATGCCAGCTCACCTGTCATCTCCATTCATTTTCTACAGGACAGTCTCATCGAACTCAAGGAATCTTCAGCAAAGGTTTGAGTCTTTTAACTCATCATGCCTAAGTAAACCAAATGTAATTTACTTATTTTATTTAGTAGATGTCCTCACATCTAGCACATTCAGTAAGCTGAAATCAGTGGGATAAAGTACTCTGCTTACATTGAATAACCTTCAAAATTAAATGTTAAAACTGAAACAACAGATGACAATGGTCCCTTTTAATGAGATTGTTATAAAAAGTGTGTAATGTAGCAACATTTCTATCATTTCTCCTTGCTTGCTGTGTTATACATCCTCCTTTTATGCTTCGAAATCTGGAAATAAGTTTAACATTCAGGGAAGAGGTTATTGGATTGTTTTGGGTTTATTTAATTTTTCAAAATAAATCTGCCAGGCTGTTGACTGTTTGGACAACCCAAAATACAAAAAAATAAATTTGATGCGTTCACATATCTGTTTTAAAAATGGAACTCATCTCAATCTATAAAAATTCTTTATATATCCTCTGCTGAGGTACCTTTTTGGTAGTTGTAGCACAATATCAGGAGATACAGTTAATGTGAAAGAATCATTCCCCTGGAGGGGAATACTCGGTGGTTGCGTTTACATGTCAGTATTAATTCTTACCTATTATTCTACTTTCTTGAGTATTCTTCTACTAAAAATAGTGTGCAGTTTGTGTATCTTATTACAGAGTTTATTTCAGTATACTTGAATTGTCCATTGTTCATGTTGTTTTGTCTTTGTTATAAAACGTGTATCCTTCTTTGGTTTTCTACTTTGCTTCCTCTTACAAGCTACAAGCAAATGAATCTGCTTAGCAGAATAAAGCCTATTTTTCAGCATAAATATTGCTTACCATGATTAAAATAGAAATCAGCTAAGCTTGATTTCTTTACTGGTGGACCAAATGAAATTTTGAAACAGAGCCAGTTGACATTACTAACTGCTTTTAGATGTATAGATTTATAATGAAATGTCTGTGGATACTGGGGAAATAAGCACTAATTTTTAAGTTTATATAGCCAGTGTACTGTGTCCTAAAGTTGTAGCATTGTTTTTTAGAATATACTGTATAATCAAAAGTCTCAGCTATACCGGGAGGACGTCCATTTAGTTTTTTTTTTTTTTTTCTGATTTGAATGAATGTTTTATTTGAAGTAGATATTGGGATTATTCTGTAATATTCAATTGAAGAACAAGTCAAAATAACACATTAGACACAACATCAACTTAATGACATTATTTTTGAAAATTCTAAACGTCCAACGTATTTTTGTTTTTTTGATATTAGCCATAACGTCACAATACTAACAGAGTTCTCCATACCTAGTAGGAGTTACAAAAATGTTGATATCAGGTTGGAATTATATACTGCTATTTTTTATTACATGGAATTATTATTTAAAATGATGTTCCTATTTAGGTTAGTTTTGGAAAACTTAATTTATATTCCGTTTCAATTTTGATATCTATAGAACTTTCATTTAATGTAAAGTTTTTGTTGGCTAACTTAAATACATACTGCAATATAGTAGGTTTTTATTATAACCAGTTTCAAATTGTTTATGTCAGTCTTAACCATCAGTGGCTTGTATGGGCTATTTTAAATTAATGGGCTAACAGTGTTACCTTCTGAATATTTGTTTACTGAAACATACTTTGAAGCAGTTTGTAACCTGCTTTTAAAATTAACTGAATTTTCTAACCGATGATGGTTCCTCACATTTGTGAAAAGGCCATTTGAAAATATATACCGTCTCATTTCATGCTCTTAACAGTGTTGTGAGGTAGACAGGGCAGGTGGATAGTGTCTTTTTGACAATGAGAGACTAAAAGTTCTTTAGCTTTCCCAGTTACATACAATTTGTTAGTATCAAAACATGAACTAAAATTAAAGTTCCTTGATTCCTAGCACCAACCCTTTCAACAATAGTTGAACGGTTTTTCTAGCTCCTTTAGTGTGTTTGCCTTGGTTTTTAAAAATTACAGTGATTCAGCTCAATCTCCCACATCCCCCCTTTTAAACATGGTGTTTTGCGGGCCTTTAAATTTAATAGATTTATTCCACATGCAACCAGAAAAATTTGAAAATGGCATATACATATGCTTCTAAAAATTATGTGACTTCTACTACTTTTCAGATCGTTAGTGCTTAGCATGGTGCCTGGCAGTAAGTTTAGGTATTCAATTAATATTTGAAGTGATTTCTTAAGCTTTTGCACTTTGGTAAAGCATGCAAAGTACTGGTTTGCATAGTAGCTGATGTTGCATTTTTATGTGTCTAGAAAGTTTAATAGTATATGAATGTCTTAGAAAAACAAATTCATTGGACTTTGAGTGATCTCCAAACTTGATTATCTTTAGCCTGTTTCTGAGGTAGCTTTTACTTTCTAGAGGGTTTAGAAGATATGCATCTATTTTCATATTATCTTGTCACTTGTACCTATAAAATTCTCTCCCCGCTTTAGTTTGACTTTTTAGTTATGCTTTGTCTGTGGGATTCTCTTTATTATTTATTTGCTATTTTTACTTTCTAATTGTGGTAAAGCAATACTTGGATTTTAGCTTTTCAAATGAGATTAGCTAAAAGAAGAAAATCTAGCTTATATCCAAATCTCTTCTGTCAGTACCCTTTACCCCTAATTTCAAATAGTGTATTTCTAGTTTTGATCAATGTGTTTTGATGTAGCAATTCTAGCAGCTACTTTTGATGAAGAAAGTGTTTAAAAAAAAAAAAAAAAAACAAGTTCCACTAAGCAGCCCTCTGTAATTTAGGAGGGCATCAGTAACCACCTCAAGACAGAGAATTTAGCTTTTAATTTGTTCACCATCTTAAAATGAGGATTTACAGCCAAACCCAAGCCTAAAAGTGAGGCCATCTTTATGTATATAGTGAAGCTTTAATAAAGTCAATGGAGCAGTGTTTTCTGAAACAGATTTTGAAAATTAGTCAAATTCTTTTTTGGACCTTTAATGATCCCAATGTCAAGAATAAAAGCCAATCAAGAGCAAAACCCAGCCATGCTACATACAAATCCATTTAATGAATCCTTAATTTTATTTGTCAAACTTAATGAGTACTAACTGTGTGTACAGGGTACTAGGAAGTATGTAAAAGTAGAAAGGCGCCTTAGCTCTCCTACCATACTGGAAATTGTTATGGACAAAAATGTATGACATGAAGTTAATAGGGAACACTTGTCGTAAAAAAGGTAAATATGAAATAATGGAAAGTGAGTTGCAGAGTTGAGAAATGGTTGATACTGATGACTTTGAGCCATCTTTGAAGGCTAAGTAGAGTTTTAAGAAGTTAAGATAAAACTGAACAACCGTTCTAGTAATGAGAACTGCTGGAAAGGACAGATGTTAGGGAGCGGTGATAGCCACAGCATAGAGTGCATTGGGTTACTATAGCAGGATATAATTGTGAAAAGATGGTGGAGAGTTTGGAATGTCTAAACTAAGGAGTATGCATTTAATTCATTAGGCAATGAGAAACTCTGTTTTTATGCAAAAAGAGTATTGTGATCAGAACTATTCTAAAGAAGGAATTGAATTGGGTACATTCCAAACTAAGAATTTCTGATTATGTATCAGTTGAGCTATGTGACTTTTTATGTCAGGATGAAGTATTTGAACATTAATGCCAGAAGTTCTAGAAAAATTTCTCAGTTCCTTGCAGTACAGAAAGTAAGCAAGCACAGTTCCAAACTTCATTATTAACAAGGGTTGTGTAGTGTGTGGTGTATGTATGGATTGTGATTAGAACTTTTTTTTTTTGCTTATGGGAAAAAGTAATACTTAGAGAAGTCTTCTTTGAGTATTGCAGTCATATTTCCTTTGTTAATCATTTTCATAAATAAGTTAAGATAGAATAAACCTCATGATTAGAAAAATCTTGGTGTTCATTTAAGGCATTCTACCGCAAGGAGTATCTTTTAGATAATGCTTTTATGACTATCATTCTCTTGCTCTTTATTAATAAGCATTTGTCTATTTCAGTTTATCAACTTTTAAACATTGAAATTTTAAAGAATCTACTTCTGCATTGCTATGGCAGTATTTTTGAGCCAACTGAATTGAAAATGTTTGGTGGTGTTAAAAAAAATAAGTGTTTAATTATCAAACTGATGGTCTTCTTTTTCATGTATTCCTTGAATACCAAAGGATTGCTTCATGTAAAAATATTGACTTTTGACTCACTATTCTGTTGTTCCTAAGGTATATCTCGCATTGTGTAGTTGTGTATGAGTTATATTCAGTCTTCCCGCTGCCTAATACTTTTAAGTCTTTAATTTAAATTAAACATAGGATGTAGCACAGATATAAATGCCATAAGGTTAGATATCTGATTTTTCCTGATACTTCCTAATATTTTATGTTACAGCAATTTCCATATTTACAACTCACCTAAGAAGGGTATCTCTTAATTATTTAGTTAGAATACCCTTGATGATTGGCTGTTTATGCGTATAGTCCTTTCGGCAGAGAAAGAATAGGCAGAGGAGAATATTGGTTCATTATTTTTAGTCTTTTGAATTGTTTAATCATCCTCAGCTGACTAGATGGCTTTCTGAGGTGTTTAGAACCAGGAAGACAAATTTCACAGTTAATTGTGATTATTTTGATAGAAATTGGAGTGCTTTCAGAAGTACAGAACACGCAGCCTTTACATTTGTAAAAATAAGTTGGGATAAATCTTTGCATGGTTCACACTGAGGCAGAAAAGAATTATTAGCAAAATCATGGCTAGGTTTTATATTATACTTTTGCCATTGCCATTATTGACTTCCTGTCAGTGGATGGTAAGACTATTTAAAATTTTCATGATTGTGTAGAGGTGGTTTTCTTTTTTTTTTTTTGACAATAGAGAAAGTCCAGTCACTATTGTTCATATATGGACTCTTGTAATGGGGTATAGGTCTTTACAATAGAGCTATAAGGAATACTCTAGCTTGTGAATTTACTAATGAGTCTCAGTTGAGGCACAAATGAACTGATGGAGTTTAAATGGTAATTTTTATAAGGCCAAGAATTGAAGGCTTTGTATAATTTGTGCCATGCCCTTTTATTTTACCTCTTGTAATCCAGATAGCTGACCAGTTTTGACTTTGGGTATAATTCCCAATTGTGTTTCATTTAATAAACAAACAAATGATGCCAATACTGGAAAACTAATAATCTTTAGTAATATTGCCTTGATTGAACAGCTCTACATTAATCATACTCCTCCACCATTGTCCAAGAGTAAGGAGAGAGAAAGGACAAGAAAGATTTGGACAAGTCAAGGAAAGATCCAGAGAAAGAGAGAAAAAAGATGAAAAGGACAGGAAAGAGCGAAAAGGGTTTGTAATTTTTTTAAAACTAGTTTGGAAAGCTCATTGTCATGTACAACAGTGTGTATGTTGCCTTTTAAAAAATACTAGTTTGTTCCATAGTTGTCTGTTTTTTCATGATTTTATTGATATTTTTACCCCGAAGTGTTTGCATCTTCTACGTTAATAAGGATCTTCAGCCTAATAATCTCTATCAGCTCTGCTTGTCTTTCATGCCATTTTATCAAGTGTGTGAAACTACTGCAAATATTCTCCATTGCTAGTTAGCTGTGCCCTTCTCATATAAAAGTAATACTTTAAAACAAAGCCCTTGGTCAATGTAGTTCAAATTCTTGGTTCTAGGATCACTCAAAAACGACCGTGAGTGCACCGGACTTAACCAAGCGACGTAAGAGGAGAATGGAACAAGTAGGTAGACTTATTCATATCTTTGAAGGTATCATCGAAGTGAATTGGAAAAGGCTTTCATGATTTTCTTTTGTAATTTTAGGGGGGTTTCAAAACATAAAAGTGAAAGTCCTTGTGAATCTCCTTATCCAAATGAGAAAGACAAGGAAAAAAATAAGTCAAAATCTTCAGGCAAAGAAAAAGGCAGTGATTCATTTAAATCTGAGAAGATGGATAAAATCTCCTCCGTGGCAAAAAGGTAAATTAGGAAAATAAAGGAATAATATGCTTTATCTTAAAAAAATCAACTCTGAAAATTAGCAATATTGAATTTTTTTCCTAGTCATACAGTCTTTTGTTCATTATTTAGGGGTGGGAAGAAGAGGTATTGAGGGAGGGCAGGTTATTGTGTTTGGGGAATTTGAGTCAGTTCAGTCCCAGATTACTAGGAGGGTAGAGTTAGTATACCTCTGAGATTCCTTTCCCCTCTCCATTCCATTCCCACCTACTTCTGTTGATTGAGTTTCAGCTGTTCTTTGCATTTTCTTTTTTCTCCACCAACTCTTTGCTTTTAGTTTCTCTTTATTCCTGAGATTAAAATACGGTCACGTGTATTCTCTCTGACCATCATAGCGTCAAAAAGTCTTGATTGTGATTTGAAACATTTTTGTAACGTTTTCTCCTAATAAACTCATTTGTTTGAAACTTGTATTTGATTTAAAAATTGAGTATAAGATACATTCTCTTACATATTAATGGTTGACATTTAAAATGAATCTCATGCATCTGCCATAAAGTAATAAGCAAACCATTACTAAAGTATAAATTGTTTATAAAACATTGTTATATACATTGAAAATATATGCCCTTTATTCATAGTTCATAAAAACAGCTTTAGAAAATTATATAAGGAACATTTTAATTCTATGCTTTAAAAGGTAGGCTGTTCTTTTAGGTGTTTTTTAATTGAGGTAAAATTCAAATAACATAAAATTAATCATTTTAAAGGTATACATTTAAGTGACATTTAGTATATTTACAGTATTGTATAATCATCTCTACCTAGTTCCAAAACATTTTTACCGCCTCCAAGAGAAAACTCTATACCCATTTAAACAGTCACTCCCATTTTCCCCTTCTCCTCAGCCCCTGGGAACCATAAATCTATTTTCTTTATGGATTCACTCATTCTGAATATTTTATATAAATGAAATAGTACAATATTGTGGCCTTTTGTGTCTGATGTCTTTCACTTAGCATAATTTTTTTTTGAAGTTCTTCCATGTTGTAGCACGTGTCATTTACTTCATTTCTTTTTATAGCCAAGTAATATTTCATTATATGAATATACCATCATTTATTTATCCATTGGTCAGTTGATGGACTTTTGAGTTGTTTCCACGTTTTGGCTATTGTCAGTAGTGTTGCTGTGAACATTTGTGTGGGGCTATAAGTATTTGTTCAAACACCTATTTTTAATTATTTTGGGTATATGCCCAAGAATGGAATTTCTGGGTTATATGGTAATTCTATGTTTAACTTTTGAGGAACCACCAAACTCTTTTAGACAGTGGCTGTGCAGTTTACATTTCTACCAACAAAGTATGAGGGTGCAGATTTCTCTGCATCCTTGTCAACACTGGTTATTTTCTGTTTTTGTTTTTTTATTATAGCCATTCCAGTAAGTGTGAAGTGGTGTCTCATTGTGGTTTTGATTTGCATTTTCTTAATAACTAATGATGTTGAACTATTTTCATGTGCTTATTGGCCATTTGTTTATGTTTCAAGAAATCTGTTCAGATACTTGACCATTTTTATTAGAGGGTTTGTGTTTTTGTTGCTCAGCTGTAAGAGTTCTTTTATATTTGGATACTAGATCCTTATGAGATATGTGATTTGCAAGTTTTTTCTCCAGTTCATAAGGTTGTCTTTTCACTTTCTTGATAGTGTCTTTGAGCATGAATATTTTTACTTTGGTGAAGTTCAATGTATCTACTTTTTTCCTTTTGTGGCTTATGCTTTTGGTGTCATATTAAGTAAGTTTTTGAAGACAAATTATAGCTTGTGGGTGATGAAAAGGGGTTGAGCTGGCTTTTATATTGGTTTTCCCTTCCCCAACTAATTCTACCATTTCTTATAGGAGTCCAGGCATGATAAAGAAAAGATAGAAAAGAAAGAGAAACGGGACAGTTCAGGAGGAAAGGAAGAGAAGAAACAATATCCTTTTCATTTTCATGTTTTCAGTCAGTGTAATGGAAAGCTTTGAATACTGGTCATGTTTACAATGTACTCTTTTAGTATGTGGTTTAAATGCTTAAGGGCTTATTAGTTTTGAAATGGTCTTTCTAGTTAACTCTCTCAAAATGTGTGAAATCTGGAAGTGGGATACTTGATGTTCTTGATATTTAAAAATGCTTCTGTGGTGACTGAGATGTTTTATGCCACTAAGGGATTTATAGTCCTTTGGGTTATATTATCACAGAGAGGAAGAAAGGGAGCAGAGAGTGCCTAGGGCCAGGGACAATGGGAATAGAAGGGCAAAATGATGAGGCAGACAAGCAGAGCTGGTAGAGTTTGAGGCTACCAGGCTGGTCAGAGCCCATATAGGCCTGCAAGCTGAGGTGCTGTACTAAAAGGGGAGATGTTCTTCTTTCTGCCATTCCCAAAAGTTGTTTTCCCTTAATTGTCATCTACTCATAAGTCCTCGGACAAGCACAGATAATGAAGACTTTCCATCAAGGTGAGTGTTCTCTCACCACCTTTTCATTTAATGATAGAAACATAAAATGAGGTCTGACAGTGTTGAAAAACTAGATGCATTTTACAAGCTACAACTACTTGATTTTTCACCTACATATAATGACCAAGTCTTTGAGTATAGATGCAAAACAAGATTCAGAGTTATTTTTAAGCTGTTTTCATTTTAAGCTTGCTGATTAGCCACACAATTTTTTTAAGCACCAAGATATATTTAAGAACATCTGGCTTTATCTTCACCACTTATTCCCATCTTCTCTGGATAATTAATTATGTTTTTAAAGTCCTTATAGCCTTGTAAATGGTGGTGGTATCTGCATTTTACAGGTGAAGAAACAGACTCTGAGAGGTTAAGTTGAAGAGGGTTATAAAGATGTTAGTCAACAGAGCCAACACTCAAACCTCGGTCTCTCTATCCTTTAGTGTTTTCTGTTCCTTTTGCTTTCTCATGCTGATGTGTTATCCAAAGATTTTTAAGTTTTTGTGCCTTTTTTTTTTTTTTTAACCACTGCCCATGTTTTGCAACAGAAAATATGGTCTGTGGTTTTAGTTCTGGAATCTACAATGTGTAACTTTTTTTTTTAATTTTTTTTAGGTAATGCACTTATGATTTATGTGAGATTTAAAAAGTATTTTACCCATCTTAAATAAATTGTGTTTCCATCACAGTAGATACAGTGTTCAGACCTAATATTGCTTTTTGAGCACTTAAGATAATCTGAATAGTTCTGTTGGTGATGCCTTGGTATTATTGAAGTAGTACGTTTGACAATTTGCCCCCTGAATGTAATGGTTCCAGACAGCTGTATTTTGAGGCTGTTGATTCTGCCTTTATTTATTTATTTATTTATTTATTTATTTATTTATTTATTGAGACGGAGTCTCACTCTGTCTCCCAGGCTGGAGTGCAGTGGTGCGATCTCAGCTCACTGCAACCTCTGCCGCCCAGGTTCAAGCGATTCTCCTGCTTCAGCCTCCTGAGTAGCTGGGATTAGAGGCGCCTGCCACCGCGCCCGGCTAATTTTTGTATTTTCAGTAGATATGGGGTTTAACCATGTTAGCCAGGCTGGTCTTGAACTCTTGACCTTGTGATCCACCTGCCTCAGCCTTCCAAAGTGCTGGGATTACAGGTGTGAGCCACCGTGCCGGCTGACTCTTGCTTCCATGTTAGCCATCATTTCTTAATATATTAAGTATATTTGCTTGTCTGTACCTCCTTAATATATTAAGTATACTTGCTTGTCTATACCTCCCCCCAATATCATTGGATGCTTCTAATCTTTTATGAGACCAGATAGATAAGCAAGGCTATTTACCAGTGTTTAAATTACAAGTGAGAAATGTCTGAGAGCCGGTTCTGTATAAGGGTATGGGCTTAAAGGTATGGGTTTTGTCATCTTTATTTTGGCTGCAAAGCAGGGATTTGAGAGGTTGCCATATATCAACACATGATGAATGGTGTGCTTTTCCTGCTTTTTTGGTGCTTGTTATGTAAGTAAAGTAGGGTAAATGAGAGTTAAAAAAGAACATTTAGAATTTAATAGATTTAAAAGGAAATATTACTACTAATTCTTCAATTCTAGCTGCTCCTACCCCCATTCCAACCTTGACAACTATCTTCTCTGGTGAGCCATAAACTCTTAATCCTCATTTTAACCTTTCTTTTAATCTGGTATTTTGCTGTCACATGTGGTCTCCCTATTAAAAGAAAAACAAAAAGCCCACCTTTCATATCTTCATGAGGAGTGAGCCAGCCATTGTCACTGACAACTTTCACAGTGATTTTATATATCTCTCTTTACTCAGTACCTAAATATTATTTTTTTGTAGTGAAGGTTATGCTACTGATTTGAGTTTTTCTTACACTGACCATGAATTTGTATTTTACTCCTCTGTATAATCTCTTAGGAACAAAGGGATGACAAAACTGGTCAGGGTTAGATATTGGCTCGTGGTCTTATAGCAAAGCTTCTAGATTCAGATGTTCTTTTAAAAGTACATCTAGCTGGATGTCCATCCTGTTGAATTCCTCATTGACAACTTTGTACGATACTTTCTTCTTGGTAGACTCTTAATTCTGTGAGACTCTGGTTGATAGTTTCTTTTTTTTTTTTTTTTTTTTTTTTTTTTTTTTTTTTTTTTTTTTTTGAGACAAGAAGTCTTGCTGTTTTGACCAGGCTGGAGTGTAATGGTGTGATCTTGGCTCACTGCAACTTCCGCCTTCCGGGTTCAGAGATTCTCCTCTCCTCTCATCCTCCTGAGTAGCTGGGATTACAGGCATGCACCACCATGCCTGTCTAATTTTTGTGTTTTTAGTAGAGACAGGGTTTCGCCATGTTGGGCAGGCTGGTCTTGAACTCCTGACCTCAGGTGATCCACCTGCCTTGGCCTCCCAAAGTGCTGGGATTACAGGTGTGAGCCACTGTGCTGGGCCATCTGGCTGATATTTCTTTTTCTTTTTCTTTTTCTTTTGAGATAGAGTCTCGGTCTGTCACCCAGGCTGGTGTGTAGTGGTACAGTCTTGGCTCACTACAATCTCTCCCTGTTGGGTTCAAGCGATTCTCCTGCCTCAGCCTCCTGGGACTATAGGCACATGCCACCATGCCCGACTGATTTTTGTATTTTTAATAGAGACAGAGTTTAGCCAGGTGGCCAGGCCGGTCTCGAACTCCTGACCTCAGGTGATCCACCTGCCTCGGCCTCCCAAAGTGCTGGCATTACAAACGTGAGCCTCTGCACCCGGCCGATATTTTATTTAAAACAAAAAAACAAAAAAACAAAAAATTATAAGTATAGATGGGGTTTCGCCATGTTGCCCAGGCTGGTCTGAAATTCCTGGACTCAAGCCATCTGCGTGACTTGGTCTCCCAACATGCTGGGATTATAGACATGAGCCGCCGTGCCTGGCTGATAGTTTCTTTTTCTGGCTGTTGACTGCTACTTTCTATTTGGATACATTCCAGGGTTGGTCAGGTCTGTTTTTCTTCCTTTTCTTTTAGAATGTTATCATTTCTGATTGGAACCATCTCTTTACAGGCTACTTTGAAATCTGCTGCCCTCCCCCACTCCCCTTTTATTTTCTATTCTTTAGAAAGGACAGCTCTTACATATGTCATATTTCCATGATTGAAAGATGTCATTACTTGTAAGATTTCATTATTGTTTTTAGAACAGTTTTTTTAAGGAGGGTTACTAGAGAAATAACACACTGATATGTAAGTATCATCCTGATTTTCACAAACGTTATAACAGTCACATTAGAATTAAGATACAAGGCCAGGCATGGTGGCTCATGCCTGTAATCCCACTGTAGGAGGCTAAGGCAAGAGGATTGCTTGAGGCCAGGAGTTTGAGATCAGCCTGGGCAACATAGCAAGACCCCATTTCTAATAAATAAATAAATAAATAAATAAATTTAAAAAACTTAGCTAGGCATGGTAGTATGCACCTGTAGTACCAGCTCCTTGGGAGTCTGAGGCTGGAGGATTTCCTGAGCATAGGAGTTCAAGGCTGCAGTAAGCCATGATTATACCACTGCACTCCAGCGTGGGTGACAGAGCAAGACTCTGTCTCTTAAGAATTAATAAGATACAGTATATAATATGACCATAATTAAATTCCTTCTAGTCTTCTGTCATCTTCTCTTGTCTTCTGTTTTTTGTTGCAAAACTCTGTTCCTTCTCTGCATCTTCTGTTGCCCTTAAAGTCTTTGTCCAAATAATCTTGCCTCTCCTTGATTTAGTCTCTTGAAGGTTACTAGTTCCTTTGCCTTTAACCTTTCTTCCTACTGTAACTTTTTTTTTTTAATTCCTGCTTATAAAATATCCTCTGAGAACCACCACCCTTGGCTTCTCAATTTTAATTTGATATATGTGATCCTCAACTCAGGGATGTTGAGTTCAGCAAACTTTTGAAAGTCCTTTTGTGAACCAGATGCTATGCTAAGCTGACATTTGCTCCCAGGCCTTGAGATGCTCAGTCTCCTTGCTTTTTATTATTTTGGATGTAGGACTTTGATTTTAAAGAACATTAGCAGTTAGCACTACTTATTCATAATCTGTATTTTTAATCTACTACATTCCTATTCTAATCTTCCATTCCAAGAATGCCAATATATTTTGCAGGTCCATTCCTTCTAGTCTCACATGTGAACCTAATTTTATCCTCTAAATCCTAGGTTTCAAATTATCAGCCCTTGGGCACAATGTAGCTTGTTAAATGTACTTTCTTATTTTATTTTATTTTTCATTTCATTTCATTGCATTTCATCATTTCATTTCATTTCATTTCATTTCATTTCATTTTTGAGACAGAGTCTCTCTCTGTCGCCCATGCTGGAGTGCAGTGGTGCAATCTTGGCTCACTGCAACCTCTACACTCCAGTTTCAAGCGATTCTCATGCCTCAGTCTCCCAAGTAGCTGGGATTACTGGCATGTGCCACCGCACCTGGCTAATTTTTTTGTATTTTCAGCATAGGCGGGGTTTCATCACGTTGGCCAGGCTGGTCTCAAACTCCTGACTTAAAGTGAACCGCTCTCCTTGGCCTCCCAAAATGCTGGGATAACAGGTGTGAGCCACTGTGCCAGGCCTCTGTTTTTTTAAAAATTTTTTTGTAGAGACGAGGTCTCACTGTATTGCCCAGGCTGATATTGAATTCATGGGCTCAAGTAATCCTCCTGCCCTCTGCCTCTCAAAGTGGTGGAATTACAGATGTGAGCCACCACCACCAGCCAAATGCACCTTCTTAACCTCACACGATATTTCAAAATTTTAAAAATCTGTTTGTTTTTAAAAATCAGAATTCAGAAAATCCAAATTTCAGTTTTTCTTGAAGGATTGGAACATCTGGTAACATTGTGTTCTGATTTCTGCATAGCAACATTGTGTCCTGGTTTCAGCTAGACTTGTCTAGGTGCTGCCCCCACTTTAGAATAGAGCAAGGGCCTTTTTAAAAAGAGTTCACCTTAGTCAGTCCCCACTCAGCTCGTTTCTTTTGTTTTCATTATGTTCTTGGCCTCTGTAGACAATTGATTTTGTAATTCCAGCTCTAAACCTTTTTTTTTTGTTTGTTTTGTTTTCCCTTCAGCTCATACTTTGACCTCCTAAGCTCCCAAAGATTTCTTGTTAAAATAAGCATTGCCACTTTGAGGCTTATTCCTAGATGTTGACGATAGGTATTGGGATAGGGTATGGGATAGGGAACTCATCAATGTTCACATCAATGCCAGAGAAACATTTAATATCTCTGTATAAGTGCAACATTGACTTTTTTGCCACCAAACACACCATTTTATAGGAGAGAAACCGAGAAACCTATATTGATTAAAAGAGCTTGCTTATTTGCTGCAGCACATTTTTTGAGGGCAGATTTAGTATGCTCTCATTTTGGTCTGTATGTAGTAACCATTACATGTATACTAGACTCTTCTTAGGAGTTTGAAAATGACAGACACAAATCATTTTTCTCTTCATTATCATCTTTTATACTTAAAAATACTGAGTATAGGTTTTGTGCACTGATATTCATAGGCATCAAACAGTAGAAGAGGGCAGGAGAAATTTTCTGTTTCCTTGCTGTCCACTTACAGTAGAGCAAATATTCATTTATATGCTGTTTTAAAAAATCTTGACATAGGCATGAGCACTTATAAAAGGCTTCCATGCAACATTTGCCCTAAGTGTGTCTTTCCCCTATGCACATAATTATCCTGAGAAGCATCCCTGGGTGCAGTTAGATGCAGCTCAACAGAATCCACTTCTTAACTCTGTTACATTTTATCCACATGGAACATCTCAGGAACTCTGTTTGCTATAAGAATTCCTAGGTTGCAGTATAAGGGTAAATGAAGGAGTAAAGTGGATTTAGGATAGCTGTCCCCATGTCTTTCTCCGCATAACTTCTTTCTTCCTTATCAATATTTGTTTGACTTTTTAAATGTCAAGTGCATCTGTATATGCCTTTCTACCTGGGGTTTATGTGCAAAGAGTGAGAGAATGAGAATGAAATTCTGACAGTTTGAGACACTAGTAAAAATGCATGGAATGCAGTCTGGGATGCTTCCTTTGAAGTGAAGACACTTAACCAAAAATAATATATTATTTTGGTAGGCTTGTATTTTATAGTTTCTCTTAAAAATTGTTTGGTTGCCATCCAGAGGGCTCTTTTATGAAGAATCTATATAAACTACTAAAATATTTCTTAGGACCTTTTTGGTGAATTTGATCATAAAATTAAAAAGCGTGTATGTGTTTTTATAAGGCATACCTCTGTTAAGAAGGCTGGTTTTATGTTTGCCTTTTCTTCTCTACTTTGATGACCACCCTAGCTGTTCCTTTCTCCAGACCACCGCACTTTTCAAACTTGATTCTTGTTGTCACAGCTCTCTATAACATCAGTTACAATCAGCTGCCTCAACTCTTTGAGGATTTTTGTGCATAGGATGGCATTGTGAAACATAGGGAAATGGCAGTCTTACTAACAAAACAGGACCTATCTCTGCCCAAAAAGAAAAAGAAAAAGAAAAAGAAACTAACAACTTAGGAGGTCCAGATAATTACCAATATAAAACGGTGTTCACAGATAAAATCTTGTCTCAGCAGAGTAGGAGGCCATCTTCTGTTGGCGATGTTCCCTACAACTATTACCAATACAGCTTATAGCACCAATAGGTGTCTGTGATGGAGAAGAGCAGACTATGAACTGAGCCTGGAGTAGAAAATTTTTGAGAAACAGCAACAGTTCTAGATGTGAAAAAGATAGATCTGTGTGATCCCTTACATTTAGAACTTATACTTTCTTATTTACAGTGATTAAAGCAGCACATATTTTAAAAAAATAGTTAATGGGAGAATGTTGCAGGTAATGTGGTATAAATGTTAATGAGAAGAAAAATACTGCTCTGTTGAAAATAGAGTCCTGAAGGCTGAGTTTGGCACTGTTTCATCACTGTGCAACTTTCTTCTTGATGGCAGCTAGCTCTTTCTGAAGTTCAGTAAAGTTGGGGGCGGTTTTCAAGTTTATAATCTTAACACCTCAGCATTATTTTGTTAAAATACTCTCTGGACACTGCCAAGAGACTGACATCCAGTATCTTCTTTCCACTTGCTCTTGTACTTGCTGATTTGTCATTCCAGGCTATGGACAGACCCCCTAAGCTGAAAGTCTCCCAGAGGAGGATGCCAAAGCTCCGTGCGTCACTCTCAGAACGGTATCTCCCATAATTAAGAGCTTCTGGTGCTGTCCATTTAATGGGAATCTGCTTTAAGTCAGAAGATGAATACACACCACCATCCTCTTGACGAGACATTCCAAAGTCACTGATTTTCAGAACATTATTTTCACCTCCAGGCAGTTTCTTGCAGCAAGGTCCCTGTGTATACATTTTTTACTCGAGATACACCATCCAGAATCAGCATCTAATGAAAATTTCACTAACTGAGTTTTAGTTCATTCTTCTTTCTCAGAAAGGAGAGGAAATCGCCTCCTGGAACCAGTTCCTTAATGATGTAGATAGGCCGTCTTTGTGTGCGAACTCCTATACGTTTGACAGTACTGGGATGATTATATTGCTTGAGGATTTTGGCTTCTAGTAAAAATTTTAATTTCAGTTCCTGGGGAAGATGTTCTTGACATGTTTTAACAGCAACAGCAATTTTATCCTTTAATGTGCCCTTAAATGTGTCACCAAAATGTCCCTTGCCAAGTAATTCTTGTAATGTGACACCTTTATGATTGAGAGCCCATTTCTTATTCTCCTAGTTATGACCACACTGTGATACTATGATGCTCTTAATTGGAACATTGACTTTTTTTTGCAATTTAAACAATTGGGATAAAATTCATATAACTTCAAATTTGCCTTTTACTTTTATTTTATTTTATTTTATTTTTTTTGAGACCAAGTCTCGCTCTTGTCTCCCAGGCTGGAGTGCAGTGGCGCGATCTCGGCTCACTGCAACCTCTTGGTTGAAGCAATTCTCCTTCCTCAGCCTCCTGAGTAGCTGGGACTACAGGCGTGCACCACCACGCCTGGCTAATTTTTGTATTTTTAGTAGAGATAAGGGTTTCACCATGTTAGCCAGGATGGTCTTGATCTCCTGACCTGGTGATCCACCCGCCTTGGCCTCCCAAAGTGTTGGGATTACAGGCATGAGCCACCACGCCCGGCCTCAAATTTGCCATTTTAAAGTGTACAATTCAGTGGTTTTTAGTATATCCACTGTGTTGTGCAAGCATCACTGCTGTCTAATTCCGGAACATTTCTATCACCCCAAAAAGAAACTCCTTGCCTATTAGCAGTCACTCCCAATTCTTCCCTTCCTCAGCCCCTGGAAATCAGTAATGTACTTTCTGTTTCTATGATTTTGCCTGTTTTGGACATTTCATTTAAATGGAATTATGCAATAATTTGTGGCCTTTTGTGTTTGGCTTTCACTTAGCATCATGTTCTCAAGGCTCATCCATGTTGTGGCATGTATCAACTCCATTCCTTTTTATGGCTAAATGATATTTCATTGTATGAGTGTGTACCACATTTTATTATCCATTCAGCAATTAATGGACAGGAACAATGGCTTTTAAGTATTAAATTGTAAGTTCAACATTAAATGTATCCACAGTTATTGATAATGTCAAGATTATACATGGTGTGAACAGAATGCTGTGTAGAAATGATATGTAAATTATTTGTCAGCATTTCATGTAAGTGTGATTATTTTCTAAGGACCCTTCTAGCCCTGGTTTTAAGAAATATGTGAATGTAGTATTTTCATCAATAAAGTTTAATGCATTAAGCATTAGCTTAAAATTTGAATGAAGGCAGATGTGAAGATATTTGCCACATGTTGTAATAATCATGTTTTGAAATTATTTCAATATGAAGTATTTGAAAAATGTCAATACATAAAGGAAATGAGTATAATTAAGTCAATATATTTTTAAAGCAATTTTTATAATTTAGCAGACACTGCATCTTAATATAAGTTACTATTAAAATTGTGTCCTTGTGAAAAATGTGATGTCATTTTTCTTTTTTTGTTGATCATGTAAAATAGGTTACTTTTCTTTGCTACATTTTCTATTTACTTTTGATAAGCTATTGCTTGCCCCTGTGGAAAGTTTTACTTGTTGCTCCATTTTTTTCTCCCTACCCCCACCCCTCTCTCCCACATGCACACAATGTTCAGTTTTTTTTTTAAGTCATCATTAGTGTGTTTATCTTTAATGATTTCTAAGAATGGACAAAAAGAAACACACAAATATTTCATCCTTTTCTGGGACTCAAGTCTTTGTTACTGATGGAACTCATTAACTTTTCTTTCTTTCTTAAATCTTCCTCCCTCCTTACCTTCTTCCTTCCTTCTCTTCTTCTTTCTCCCTTCCCTCCCTCCTTTCATTCTCCTTCTCTCCTTCTCCTTCCTTTTCTCCTACCTCTTTTGACTAACCCTCCCTCCCCTACTCCCTCCTTTCCTTCCTTCCTTCTTCTCTATCAATATAATCACTTTGTTTCTTTCAGGTGAGATTGGAGTGGAACTGTTCAGCTGCGACCAGAAATTTATTTTCCTGAGTAAATTGCCAAGAATTAAGAATGAAGAGGGCCATTTGCATCTCCTTAAATTATTCAGTTATCTGCTTTATTGCTCCATGTGGAAAACTTAAAATTGTTAAGTTGTGCATTACTGTATTTTAACTTGTTGCTTAGTTTCTACATGTTTATTTTCAGTAATGGCTGAAAGTGTTAACTGTTCCATACTTATAGCACAATGTGCTGCATAAGGTTACCTGTGTACAGAGTTTTACTTTAGTTTAACTAAATATTGCCTGGGTTCAGTTTTTATTTCCATTCTGAAATGCTTCCTTTTTATTGATTGAAACTGAAAATAAACAACTGTTGAACCATTTGATTTTACCTCATTTTAAAACTCAGTTTTAATTTATTATTTGGCTTGTTCTTAATATTAGTCACTAAAAGAAGTGGGAGCATTGTCTTATGAAATGCTTAGGAATCATTTTATATATTACATGTACAACATTAAACGTGTTTAAAAAAGAAAAAGGTACCAGCGCTCACTTGTCCCTTGCCATTTTTTCTTGTAATTATCTTGGACAAATCTTGGTGGTGGGGGGATCAAAACATAATTGTTTTAATTCTACAGCTATAGGAGCTTTGTATTGCTAAACTTTCGTCTGGAAAAGTTTCACAGTGACATTTTTAAAAGAGAATTTTTTATCTACCGAATTCTACCAGTGTAACCTTTTTTCTAAATAAACAATAGTTTTCTCAAATGGTTGTATATTATTGTGTATATTGTTGCTTATTCAAAATGACATAGCAAAGATAATTCATTAAGGTTCCTAGCCCTTCTCAGTTCTTATTCCGTGGGCTACATTATTTTCAAATGACATATCATCTGATAATAGGAAAATATCCTCTTTGATTACCTCTATAGTTGGAGTAAACAGTGGACTGATATCATGCCTGGATTTGTCCATTTAGTCTTCAGTTCCTTGGAAACTATACCTATGCAAATTAAAATTTTCAGAGAATGACAAAAAGGATATACTTTTTAAAGAACTGAGAATGCTGAGCATATTTTAAATGATTGGCAAAAGGGTATAAATCTTGATACCTCTTTTCAGGTAATTGTAATTTGCAAAAATCGATGAGCAGAATATTTTTGGGAGGGTGATGTATTCAGTGACTGTTGAGTGCTTATAATGTGCCTGACATAAAAATAGATGTTTTGTTAGAGTGACTTCTGACTTTGAGAAAATAACTATGGCTTACCTCAAAATTATTTGTCTGAAAGACATCAGGAAGAACTTTCCAGTTGTTAATATGCATTCATATTTTAAAGGTTACATGATTGTGATTTTGAACTAGAAAGTTTACTACTAATTAGATAGCATCAATATGCCTTCTTCCTGTTGCCCCAAATCATCAAACACAGGTAATCAGTTCTGGCCTTGCTAGAAATGCATTGATGATAGAAAATACTATCTTTGGATTAACCGTGTAAAAATAATATATATTGGAAGTAGGAAATCTGTTTGGATAGTGCTAGCTATTTTAGGGCATGTACTCTGTTCTAGGTCCAAAGAAGTATAAGACCGGTCTCAAGAGTGCTTCCAATCTAGTTTGGAAAATAAGAACCAAATGAATGCTATAGGGGGCCAGCAAACTTTTTTTGTAAAGGGCCAGATAGTAAATATTTGTGGGCTTGCAGGCCATGTGGTTCCAATTGCAACTACTAAGCTCTGCCACTGTAGTGTTGATGCAGTTAGAAATAATATGTAAGTGAATAAGCATGGCTGAGTTAAGTAAAAGTTCATTTACAAAACAGGTGGAAGCCTACATTTGGCCTGCAGGCCATAGTTTGCCAACCCCTTCTATAAAGAGTAGAGAGTCCTATAGGGTATTCATTAAAAAATATTTGAGGATGGGAGACGGGTGAGGGATAATAGACCACATACTGGGTACAGTGCACACTGCTTGGGTGATGGGTGCAGCAAAATCTCAGAAATCACCACTGAATAACTTATTCATGTAACCAAACACCACCTGTTTCCCAAAAACCTATTGAAATATATGAGTGCCTCTTATGTATCAGAGGTACAGCCATGAGCAAAACAAACCTCTGTCCTCATGGAACTTCCATTCTAGTCAGTGGAGACAGACAACAAATAATGTTACTTGGAGGGAGGTCCTCTGAGGAAGAATAAACCTGGATAAGGAGACTGGGGTGAGGCCGAATTTACTACTGATCACACAGTGACTATGGATGAAGATGAACGAAGCAGAACATTTTGAGGCATTATCACAGTATGATATTTATTACCGAGTAATGTGTCTGTGATTCCCAACCCATCTTTGAACCTTTTACATGAAAGTATATGCAGGATCTCTCTCTCTCTCTCTCTCTCTCTCTCTCTCATTCTAGTGGGTGGCATCTAGGCTTGCCATTTTCTAGAAAGGAGTTCTTGACTAAAGGCTCATGAATGAGCTTGGGGGTATTTACGGGCCTTCCAGAATCCCAGAAATTGGGTACAAGTTTGTGTTATGTACACTTTTCTGAGTCTATAGCTTTTGCCAGATTCTCAAGAAAATAGGCCTAAGGTGGTACGTTTGTTTTTCTGGGTCTTGTTCCAAAGGTGTCTGAGACCTTTATAACTAACTCTGAATTTTTGGGGGGATGGTGAGAAGGTGGAAGACAGTTGTCTGTATATCTACCTTGGATTAAATGGTAGGGGCTAAAGTTAGAGCAGCAGCCTTCCTTGCCTTGGCAAATAATCTACAAGTTATTTGCAATTTGTTGGAAAGTAACTGGTCCATGGTATAGGGCCATTTCCTTTTTTAAGGAGGCACTTTAGCCAAGTATGGGCAGACATCCTAGTAACCTTTTTTTTTTTTGACAATTATGTGATTGATTTATTTCTACTGTACTATGATCCAAAAATGATTTATGAAAAAAACAGTACAGTATCTTTAAATGAGAAAATTTGTTTCTGGGTGAAATAATAACCTAACTGAAGCTATTACCCCAAAATGTCATGTATAAGTGGGCCATGGAGAAACTGGCAGGCCACAAAGAGAAGGTAATGTGATTAGTTATAGGAACTAGTGTCCATCAAATATAAAGTTAGTTGCAGCTGAGAAGAATGTTTCCTGGCACCGAGCCTGAAAGAAACTTCTTTGCATTCACAAAGCAGTCATGTCTTTTCAGTGGATAAAACAAAGGAAGTATCTTGTAAATGATCTTGAGTATTATCCGATGGCCAACACCTTAGTTCATTCTAGTAAGTTTATTTCTACAATGACACTGGAACATGCGGTCCAGGCACACGGTCTCTGATGATTTGTTTCAGTCCAAGAAAACATTTTTAAATATTTGGGACAGGGTTTGTAAACTGGGATTTATTATAGCCTTGTTTTTTATGTTTGTAAAGATTAAGAACTCATGCAACTGTTGTTTGGTTCCCATGATACAAGTAATATGAACAAGACCTGTTTAGTGTAAAAGCTTTGCCTGCCCTTTGTTTCATTTTTATGGATGGTTATCTCTAAGGCTGCCTCTTAGATAGAATGAAGCTTGTAATACTGTAACTGCTTAATGTTCTATCTCACTACTTATCAGAAATGTGGTTTATTTTATTTTATTTTATTTTTTTGAGATGGAGTCTCGCTCTGTCGCCCAGGCTGGAGTGCAGTGGCCGGATCTCAGCTCACTGCAAGCTCCGCCTCCCGGGTTTATGCCATTCTCTCGCCTCAGCCTCCCGAGTAGCTGGGACTACAGGCGCCCGCCACATCGCCCGGCTAATTTTTTGTATTTTTTTTTAGTAGAGACGGGGTTTCACCGTGTTAGCCAGGATGGTCTCGATCTCCTGACCTCGTGATCCACCCGTCTCGGCCTCCCAAAGTGCTGGGATTACAGGCTTGAGCCACCGCGCCCGGCCAGAAATGTGGTTTAAATGCTTAAGTTTTTTTTTTTGTTTGTTTTCATTTTTTTTGAGACAGGGTCTCACTGTTGCCCATGCTGGAGTGCAGTGGTGTGATCTTGGCTCATGGCAGCCTCCACCTCCTGTGCTCAAGCGATTCTCTTGCCTCAGCCTCCCGAATAGCCGGAATTATAGGCACGTGCCACCATGCATGGCTAGTTTTTGTATTTTCAGTAGAGATGGGGTTTCACCATGTTGGCCAGGCTGGTCTCAAACTCCTGACCTCAAGTGATCTGCCCACCTCGTAAATGTTTAAGTTTTATAAATTGAAGTAACATTTCTAGAGACACTATCTTTCAGGGCCAAGGAGATTTTATTGGGTCCAGAGTTGAGAATAAAAAAAGGAGCTGCTTAAAAGATGGTAATTCATGCTAATCGAACACAGATTTTCTTCTATTTATAGACACGAGTAGACATAACAAGACATAACAAGAGGAGGGATGTTGGAAGTAGTGATTAAAGGAAGTGTGGCAACCTGAGAAAATAAACCTTACTGTAAACAATTCTGGTTTTGTTCCTGATTTTAGGTACTGTTTTAAGCTGTAATGAATGGCCATTTCTAAATGGATCAGGCTTAAAAAGCTTAATTCCTTTGATGTGTTGCTAAATGGATGTGGTTAACAGAGGAAGGAGAGGGAACAGAGATGATTCTGATTGGGCACAGGGCACATAAGCTTGAGAAATACATAATTGCAGATCAGAAATAGCCTTCATTTCATGGTTAGGAGCTAGAAAATGACCTGGCACTTAACCTCTAGCTTAGTCTGACCTCTGATTTTTGTTAGATGACAGCTAGATGTCCTTGGGCTCGAGTATCAGACCAATGGACAGCTATTATTACCTCTATCCTCACAAAATTTTCTTATGTTTTAGCCAGAATGATACTGTACTTTGTTCAAGGCTTTCTTGATCCTAATTTCATGTGGTATGTAATAGTACTTATCTCCTATTGCATATATCGTCATTATCAAAGAACACTTCTGAATTGTAATTGGATATGCCATTGCTAGGTACTATTATACAGCATCTTTTCTGCTTTCTGGAATAATTGATCCAAGACATCAGTAAGACAGACAAACATGCTAAGCAAGAAACATATGTAAAATGAGTAAGGTATCCATACCACGTGCAGCTGGGGACCAGGTGGTACATTTTAAGAGTTGGTGAATACTCGGTAAGAATTACCTCGGACTAAGTGTGATTTGAGAAGTTTTTGTCCACAACAGGTTCGTCTAGGAAAATTTTATAAAGGATTTGGGCTTTAAGGAAGCCAGTTGATTTCTACTTAGACCTAGAGGGTATAGGTCTTTTAGGGTCTCGTTTAACTCTTAAGTTGGCACTGGCAGAGAGTGAATGTTGAGTTTGGAATTCTGAACAATTCTGGTATTATGCAGAATCTTTGAAGCCAATTTGTTATACTAGCCCAGGAATTGATCAGATTTGAGAGACAAATGGTCTCTGCCTCTTTGGGTACTTTTCCATGCTGTCTCAATGTTTTCGCCTTTTTTTGGTCTTAAAAAACCCCTGGCATCATCAGTCTTTTATTGCTTTAATCAGTGTTAATCACAGTTTTCGTATCTTTACAGGTAATTAAAAAGTTGTTGTCTCTATGTCAAGATGACTTTCCTTGTCCATTTCTATTCCTCTGAGTGAGGATGAACTCCACTGAAGCTTCTTACATTTTCTCGCTTGATCTTCACAATGCCCTTCTGCTAATGAATTAAATCTAACAATACGTGTCAAGTACCTAAAACAGGACCTAGTACCTGGCAGGTACTCAATAACTAGTAGCAGTTGTTGTTATTAGTGGTAGTATTTATACCAGTACTTTCCAAACTGAGAATTATTAGAATGAATTGAGAAACTTTTGGAGGTCCCCACATCAAGTATATTGAATCAGATTTTCTTAGAGTGGGGGCTTGGAGTATTTTTTACAAACAGTTCCTCAGGTGATTCCAAAGTAGGAATAACATTTGGGAATTACAGAGTTAAACCATCACACAATCCCCACATCTCTGTTCTTAATTTTGGACAGAACTCAGAGACTTCTTATTTCTGGAGGTGATAAGTATATTATGTCCCACAGACAACCCATGCCTAGAAAGGAATATTTTAAAATCGATAGCAATAGCCTCTGTCCTGGTATCAGAGTTTATCAATTTTGCTAACCCATGCTACTCTTGTTCACGGACCCCCTGACTTTTCCAGCGTTCCTTCACTGACCTTTCTGGATTTCACCTCTTGTTAGATTACCTGTATATTGTCAGCAAGCATCTGCTACTGAAATAAGCAGTTTGAAGTTCAGAACGTTTTTTGATACCACTTACACCTCCTTTAACTTTATCTGTAGCAGTTCACTTTTATATTATTGGACTTGTGTTTAGGACTGGATTTTGTCCTTCATTCCTTGTTTTTCCTTGCAAAACAAACTGATGGTGAAGGGGGGTATGTATAAATGCTTAATAATTTAATGCTATAATTTCCCTCTAATCACTATTCCAACTAGATCCCACAAATTTGATGTGTGACATTATCATTTTCATTCAGCTCAAAATGTTTTCCAATTTCTGTTTACTTTTTCTTTGACCCATGTGTGTTGCTTGATTTTCAAGTATTTGCAGATTTTCCAGATGTCTTTCTGTTGTTATCTAATTTAGTCTTACGTGGTCAAAGAACATACTGTGAATTATTTAAATCCTCTCAAATTTACTGTTTTAGTAAATTTGGGACTTGTTTTAGGTCTAGTAGCTGGTCTTCTATGGTGAATATTCCACATGCACCTGAAAAGAATGTGCATTTTGTTGTTGTTGGATGTAGTATTCTATAAATGCCAATTAGGTCAAGTTGGTTGGTGGTGTTCCAAGTCTTCTGTATTCTTGCTAATTTATTTTCTGCTTGGTCTGTCAATTACTAAGAAAAGCATGTTGAAATCTGCAAATACAATTGTGGATTTGTATTATTTCTTCTTTTGGTTTTGTCATTTCTTTGCTTCATGTATTTTGAAACTTTGTTATTAAGTACATACACATTTAAGATTATATACTCTAGGTGAGTTGACCCCTTTATCAAAATGAAATATTCCTCTTTATCCCTAGTAATACTCCTTATTCTAAATTCTACTTTGATATTAATATAACCTCTCCAGATTTCTTTTTCTTGTATTTGCATAGTATATTTTCTATTCTTTTTCTTGAAAATGAGTTTCTTGGTTTTTAATCCAATTTGACAATCTCTGCCTTAGTTTGAAAGTTTACACCATACATTTAATGTAATTGTCGATGTTGTTGTGTTTACATTTGGCATCCTGCTACTTTCTGTTTGTTGCATCTTCTCTTTTTTTTTTCTTTTCCTGCCTTCTTTTAAATGGATTGTGCCTCAATTTTCTCATTTATAAAATGAGGCTAATAACCATTTTATAAGGTTGTCTTGAGGATTAAATGACCTTTATACAAAGTGTTTAGATGAGGCCTGGCACACATTTTTATGTAGAGCTTGAGAAATACTAGTTTTTAAAAATTAGGAGATGGAGAATTCATTGGGATAGCAACTCTTCAAAGGTTTTGGGTTCTAGATCGGCTTATGTACGCACATGTAAGGTGCAGGTTGTTGTACAAGTGTGGTTTGAGTGGACCTCTAAAGGCCTTAGCTCTAAAACATCTACTAGCTAGCTGTGGTATGAGAAATTCTCATAGTTAAGCACTTTACAGAGACTTCTGGAGATTTCCATATTCGTTGAGGTAAGGTATTATGTGAGGGGGCAATCAGTTCTCACACTAGCACTGAAATATGGATGATTTCTGATGATACCCCATCGTGCTCCTATTTCCTATTCCTAGGAAAGCCTTGGGAGGTTGGGCAGGTAAATGTACATAGGCAAAAGTCAGTGAAAAGGACAAACCTGATCCTGGGAAGGGAGCCACAATGGGTAGCCCAGATGGTTCCTCGAAGGTGAAAGGAGAGGTGGGAAAGTTGCCAAAAAGGACCTAGCCCAGTTGGTTTTACCTTGGACTGATTTGTGAAGTTAAACTTCTGAGTTTTGTATTTGCTTGGTTTACCTCAGTTTCGGTGTAGATGAAATGTGTCCCAAATGATATTTAACTATTCGACTCTTGAATATACATACTTTACAGTTATCTCCAAAACATGAGGTGGCTTGTTTGGAAGTCTAAGCAGTAGTGGCTTTGGAGCAGTTGTGCTTTTCCCTCTTTTTCATTTTCACTGAGAATTTGTTTGGTCCCTCTCAACTCTTCCCACATTCATCTAGAATATAAGCTGCATGAGAGCAGGGACTGTGTAATGCCAGCCTTTAACATAGTACATGGCATATTGTAGGTATTCAATAAATATTTATTGAAAGAATGACCAATTTGTCATTTCCTCCAAATGAATAGAAATCTTTTTGATCAGATAAACATCTTTATTACCCGCTTTACTCATTGCCCTCATGGATCTTTAGTTCATCTCACCTGGACCATTAACCTCCTCTAAATTGAGCACCAAACTTAGACCATGGGTTCAATACTGTCCCTGGGCTGGAGGAGTATAAAAAGTGCTACACAAGTGTCTCAGCAGCTCAGGATTAGCCTTGCTGCTGGTACAGCTTCAACTTTGGGTGCAGATTTTGGTGGTAGGATTTTTCTTCTGCCTCTTATGGCTAACTGTACCTGTGCATCCAAGTTCCATAAACAGAGCCCTTGTTCTGTATCTCAGTTTATCTAGAGTTGGTGTCCATGTCTTATACACAATCCATCATAGCTGAGTCCCTAATACCTGTGGCTCAGCCTACCATACTCCTCTTCCCCAACACACTTTCAGGGTTGTGGTAGCTTTGAGGGACTTGAGAGAGGTTAAA
Source organism: Trachypithecus francoisi (assembly GCF_009764315.1). Lineage (NCBI taxonomy): Eukaryota > Metazoa > Chordata > Mammalia > Primates > Cercopithecidae > Trachypithecus > Trachypithecus francoisi. The sequence goes on along the minus strand of NW_022680492.1, from coordinate 24,735 downwards.
GACATTGGGAGAGGAATATTAGCAGAACAGAGGGTGCCACACCTCAGCTTGGCCTTTTGGGATTTTTTTTTTCCAAATTGCTCTGTGAAAGGAAGGGAAAGGAGACCTTTTTCCTCTTCTCTCCTGCACTGCAGCCTATTGCTCTTAAGATCCAGAATACAGACTAGTGCTAGTGGTCCCATGGTTGAGGTCATAGGCTTCTGGGAGCTGGTCTAAAAACTCAAACCACCCTTTGTTTTTATGGGAAAATATGTTCTACTCAAACAGTTCACTTACAGATAAGTTTTGGAATGCAGCTCATCGATAAATTAGAGATGGTTATTAAGCTAATCAGACAGGCTTTCCCCACTAGGGAGCCTGAGTAAATGGATTTGCAGATTGGTCTCTATATCAAAAATGAGTGTCACTCCTTTTCTGTAACTCTGGACAAATAGCAGATTTTTTTTTTTCTTTTCAAGGTTGGCATAATTATTTTTGACAGAAAATGTATTGGCTGAAGGAAATACTCTTCTATTTTGGTGGTAGAAGTCATTATTTTGGGAAGGACATCAGCTTAGAGCAACTTTTAAAAACATAGGAGTTAGGCTGCACGCAGTGACTCATGCCTTAATTCCAGCACTTGGGGAGGCTGAGGTGGAAGTATCCTTTGAGCCTAGGAATTCAAAACCAGCCTGGGAAACATAGCAAGACTCGGTTTCTACAAAAAATAAAAAAAATTAGCCGGACATGGTTGACACATGCCTATAGTCCCAGCTACTCAGGAGGCTGAGGTGGGAGGATTGCTTGAGCCCAGGAGGTCAAGGCTGCAGTGAGCTATGATTGTGCCACTGTGCTCTAGCCTGGACAACAGAGACACTGTCTCCATTAAAACAAAAGATTGGAGTTTTAATTTTTCAAATACATTTTTTTCTTTATAACTAAAATAACACTAATTGAGGCAATTTACATGACAAATTTTCCCAGGGTCTCTAACCCTTCAATTTTGTTGGCAGACAAGAAACATTGATGTCTACTGTCCTAGAAACAAGAATATGCCAACCTTTGAAGAAAGAACATTTTGTGTAATAGAAGACATCAGCCTGGGACCTTTCGTGTAATCCTTTCTAATCATTTTAGAATCAGTATATTAAAAGATGGTCATTAGGAGTATTTCAAGGGCCACATCCCATTGCTCCCTGCAGGATATGTCCAGGGGAGTTCTGACTTTGCCTGCTGGCCTAAATATAGTCTTAAATCTTTGTTAAAGTAACAAATTGATGTCCAACATGCACTCTCTGCCTTTGTGAGGCATTAAAGTCACTGAGGTACAAAATAAGTAATTTGCTTTTATATTTAGTCAGAAAGCTTTCTTAAGACACTTTTAAACCCTAGTTCAGTTAATGCAACTTGCATTTATCCACCATATTTGGAGAACACATTCAATGACTTAAGCGAGACATATGCTAAAATGAAAGTAGCAAATGACATTTCGTTAAACTTCTGATTCATGTAGCCTAGTTAAATATTAACAGTATGTCCTCGTTTGAGAAAGGATGGGAGAACACTTTGGGCCTGGACAGGGTGAAAGTGAAGTAAGATAGCAAGCATTCTTCTAGGCGCTATGATGAAGCATAGACACAGCAGTTATTCTCACCTCCCAAGGCATTTAGGGGTCAAAGAGCTATTATCCTGTAAGCAAAACTACTTCATTATGTGATTACTCTTGGTTCACTTTACACAACAAGTACGTTCCTGGAAAGCTGTCTTGGGTGCACAAGCATAAATCAAATGGTTTTCTCGTTGACTCACACTTTCACTTCTGATCTTCATTTGTCAGCAGATTCTAAAACTAACCCAGTCAGGTAGTTAATAAGAGGTACTTAAACACAGAAGGGGATATAACTCCAGTGAATTATTCCTTGAAACAAAGAAGCTTTAGGAAAATGAATGTGCACTCTTGTATCCTAAATTTGAATTTCATATATTGGCTTTCCTAAAAGTGAGGAACAACTAATTTTTTTCTCTTAACTATTATGTCTATTGTGATAATTTTTCCTGCATTCTAGACACCAGGTTTTCTGGATTCATTTATTCATCTAATTATTGGTCATCACCTTGCAACAATGACAGAACAATCATTTGTTCTACAAACGCTGATTGATCATGTACGATTTGAGACACTGCACTTGGTCCTGGGGATCTACAATCATGTAAGGAAAGATCTCTGTCAAGATGCTCACAGTCTGGCAAGGGAGGGAGATAAATTAATAGGCAATTCCTATGCAGTTTGAATACTGCTTTGATAGGAAAAGTACGGGGTGCTATGGAAGCACAGAGGATGGGTGGGAGGTTGGAGGGAGAGGGGTTCAAAGTTTTATGATGTCTATAAGAGCCCAAATTTCAGGCAAAGTCATCTGTTAGCACATGTTAAAGTTTTATTTAACCAATCAATGAAAGAACAGATACAGAAGAATGCTGATTCAAAGAGCATTTGAAAAGCAGGGATTCATGTAGTCAGTTGGGGGGAAAAAGCCAAAGTAACATTACTAAGTTACATTAAACTTTGGCTAATGTCTTATTGTGCAATAAACTGAAAAATTTGGGTTATCTACTAAACCAAACTTCCCCCCAAATCTAAACCACATCTTAGTAGTTTTCTGTGAGTTAACCTCTAGTGTTATAAGACTAAAATCATCTGGACCATAATTAATTATGGATGGTTGGTCAAAGTTACAAATCTTGAGAAAGGTGGCTGACAGGCCTATTAGAAAATGTTTTGCCAAATCCTCAATAAAATACTGGCAAACCGGATTCAGCAGCACATCAAAAAGCTTATCCACCATGATCAAGTGGGCTTCATCCCTGGGATGCAAGGCTGGTTCAACATTTGCAAATCAATAAACGTAATCCAGCATATAAACAGAACCAAAGACAAGAACCACATGATTATCTCAATAGATGCAGAAAAGGCTTTTGACAAAATTCAACAGCCCTTCATGCTAAAAACGCTCAATAAATTCGGTATTGATGGAACGTACCTCAAAATAATAAGAGCTATTTATGACAAACCCACAGCCATATCATACTGAATGGGCAAAAACTGGAAAAATTCCCTTTGAAAACTGGCACAAGACAGGGATGCCCTCTCTCACCACTCCTATTCAACATAGTGTTGGAAGTTCTGGCCAGGGCAATCAGGCAAGAGAAAGAAATCAAGGGTATTCAGTTAGGAAAAGAAGAAGTCAAATTGTCCCTGTTTGCAGATGACATGATTGTATATTTAGAAAACCCCATCGTCTCAGCCCAAAATCTCCTTAAGCTGATAAGCAACTTCAGCAAAGTCTCAGGATACAAAATGAGTGTGCAAAAATCACAAGTATTCTTATACACCAGTAACAGACAAACAGCCAAATCAGGAAGGAACTTCCATTCACAATTGCTTCAAGAGAATAAAATACCTAGGAATCCAACTTACAAGGGATGTCAAGGACCTCTTCAAGGAGAACTACAAACCACTGCTCAGTGAAATCAAAGAGGACACAAACAAATGGAAGAACATACCATGCTCATGGATAGGAAGAATCAATATCGTGAAAATGGCCATACTGCCCAAGGTTATTTATAGATTCAATGCCATCCCCATCAAGCTACCAATGAGTTTCTTCACAGAATTGGAAAAAACGGCTTTAAAGTTCATATGGAACCAAAAAAGAGCCCACATTGCCAAGACAATCCTAAGTCAAAAGGACAAAGCTGGAGGCGTCACGCTACCTGACTTCAAACTATACTACAAGGCTACAGTAACCAAAACAGCATGGTACTGGTACCAAAACAGAGATATAGACCAATGGAACAGAACAGAGTCCTCAGAAATAATACCACACATCTACAGCCGTCTGATCTTTGACAAACCTGAGAGAAACAAGAAATGGGGAAAGGATTCCCTATTTAATAAATGGTGCTGGGAAAATTGGCTAGCCATAAGTAGAAAGCTGAAACTGGATCCTTTCCTTACTCCTTATACGAAAATTAATTCAAGATGGATTAGAGACTTAAATGTTAGACCTAATACCATAAAAATTCTAGAAGAAAACCTAGGTAGTACCATTCAGGACATAGGCATGGGCAAGGACTTCATGTCTAAAACACCAAAAGCAACGGCAGCAAAAGCCAAAATCGACAAATGGGATCTAATTAAACTAAAGACCTTCTGCACAGCAAAAGAAACTACCATCAGAGTGAACAGGCAACCTACAGAATGGGAGAAAATTTTTGCAATCTACTCATCTGACAAAGGGCTGATATCCAGAACCTACAAAGAACTCAAACAAATTTACAAGAAAAAACAAACAACCCCATCAAAAAGTGGGGAAAGGATATGAACAGACATTTCTCAAAAGAAGACATTCATACAGCCAACAGACACATGAAAAAATGCTCATCATCACTGGCCATCAGAGAAATGCAAATCAAAACCACAATGAGATACCATCTCACACCAGTTAGAACGGCAATCATTCAAAAGTCAGGAAACAACAGGTGCTGGAGAGGATGTGGAGAAATAGGAACACTTTTACACTGTTGGTGGGATTGTAAACTAGTTCAACCATTATGGAAAACAGTATGGCAATTCCTCAAGGATCTAGAACTAGATGTACCATATGACCCAGCCATCCCACTATTGGGTATATACCCAAAGGATTATAAATTACTACAAAGACACATGCACACGTATGTTTATTGCGGCACTATTCACAATAGCAAAGACTTGGAATCAACCCAAATGTCCATCTGTGACAGACTGGATTAAGAAAATGTGGCACATATACACCATGGAATACTATGCAGCCATAAAAAAGGATGAGTTTGCGTCCTTTGTAGGGACATGGATGCAGCTGGAAACCATCATTCTTAGCAAACTATCACAAGAACAGAAAACCAAACACCGCATGTTCTCACTCATAGGTGGGAACTGAACACTGAGATCACTTGGACTTGGGAAGGGGAACATCACACACCGGGGCCTATCATGGGGAGGGGGGAGGGGGAGGGATTGCATTGGGAGTTATACCTGATATAAATGATGAATTGATGGGTGCTGACGAGTTGATGGGTGCAGCACACCAACATGGCACAAGTATACATATGTAACAAACCTGCACGTTATGCACATGTACCCTAGAACTTAAAATATAATAATTAAAAAAAAAATGTTTTGCCATCCTGACGTCACCACTATGCAATCAGTGCATGTAACAAAATTACACTTGTACTCCATAAATTTATACACATATTCTACCAAAAAAGGCAAATAAAAAGTACAGCCGTGATAACAAGTCATGAAATCATCATTTTTCCTTCTTTTCTTTTTCTTTTTTTCTTTTTAGACAGAATTTTGCTCTGTCGCCCAGGTTGGAGTGCAGTGATGCAATCTTAGCTCACTGCAACCTCCACCTCCCAAGTTCAAGCAATTCTCCTGCCTCAGCCTCCTGAGTAGCTGGGACTACAGGCATGTGCCACCACGCCTGGCTAATTTTTTGTACTTTTAGAAGAGACGGGGTTTCACCATGTTGGCCAGGCTGGTCTCGAACTGCTGACCTCAGGTGATCTACCCGCTTTGGCCTCCCAAAATGCTGGGATTACAAGCGTGTCTTTTTTTGTAGAGACAAGGTCTTGCTATATTGCTCAGGCTGGTCTCAAACTCTTTTTATTTTAAATTTTATTTATTTATTTATTTATTATTTTTACTGTGGGCGAATGATTACTGGGATTACACGTGTGCGCCACCACATCCAGCTAATTTTTGTATTTTTAGGAGAAACGAGGTTTTACCATGTTGGCCAGCCTGGTCTTGAACCTCTGGCCTCAAGCTATCCCCCTGCCTCGGCCTCCCAAAGTACAGAGATTACAGGCATGAGCCACCACACCTGGTCCATTAATTGAATTTATTGCTTAGTTAATTTTCTATTACTCTTAATGGTAGTGGAGATTAGCCATAGATTTCACAGGGTCCATGATGGTATTTGTTCAGTTATTTATTTCTTACTTTTCTTGTAAGAGTATATATATCCCTGTTCATTGCCTGGTGACCTGCTATGCCTTTTGTGAGAAGAGGACAATACAGGTCCCTGCTTCATTAATTTTGGCCTTGATTGACATGCTTTGGCTAATAGAATGTGAGTAGTTATGACATATGCCACGTCCAAGTAGAGATTTAAGCTGATTGTGTGGTCTGGCTTGGCCTCTTGTTGGGTTGGCTTGCAGTCAACCCACAGTTTACATATGATACGAGCGAACAAGAAAGGTAATAAGCCAGCAAAATGTCTCCCTAAGTGTAGGAACAAGATAAGACTGTCCAGTCTTACTAATTCTAGCCAACACTGTACTGAAGTTCTAGCCATGGAAGTAGACAAGACAGTGAAATAAAAGGCATCCAAATTGTAAAGAAAGATGCAAAACTGTATTTGCAGATGGCATGATTTTTTTAATATAGAAAATCCTAAGGAGTTCACAAAAAATCTGCTGAAACTAATAAACAACTTCAGCAAGGTTAGAGGATAAAGGATTAATATACAAAAATCCATTATATTTCTATACAGTAGCAATGAGCAAATCAAACCTGAAATTATGAAAACAATTCTTTAACAATAGCATCAAAAAGATTAAAGTACTTAGGAATGCATTTAACAAAAGAAGTACAAAACTTACATTCTTAAGACTACTAAACATTATTGAAAGAAATTATGCAGGATCTAAATAAATAGATATCCTATATTACTGGATTAGAAGACTTACTAGTATTAATATAGCAATACTTCCCCAATTGACCTGTAGGTTTAACTCAATTTTTGTCAGAATCCCAGCTGACTTCTTTGTAGAAATTGATAAGTTGATACTAAGATTCATGTGGAAATTCAAGGGACAGAGAATTGCTGAAATAATGTTGAAAAATAACAAAGTTGGAGAGCTTATGCTTTTTGATTTCAAAACTGTCTACAATGCAACAATAATCAAGATAGTGTGGTACTGGCATATGAATAGACAGAGATGAATAGAATTGAGAATCCAGAAATAAACCCTCACATTTATAGTCAATTGATTTCAACAAGGAAGCTAAAACAATTCAATGGGGGAAGGAATGATCTCTTCAACAAATGGTGCTGGGACAACTGGATATCCACATGCAAAGGAATGAAGTTGGATGTCTATCTTACACTGTATACAAAAATGAACTTGAAATGGATCGAAGACCCAAATGTGGCCAGGTGCGATGGCTCATGCCTGTAATCTCAGCTCTTAGGGAGGCAGAGGCAGGAGGATAGCTTGAGCCCAAGAGTTTGAGACCCGCCTGGGCAATATAGTGAGACCTTGTTCTCCACAAAAAGGAAAAAAAAAAAAAAAAAAAAAAAAAGCCCAAATGTAACAGAACTGTAAATCTCTTACAAGAAAACAAGAAATATGTCTTTGTGACCTTGGATTTGTCAATGGTTTCTTAGATATGATCCACATGCATTAGCAAAAAAGGAAAAAAAAATAGATAAATTGGACTTGATCAAAAGTAAAAACTAGCTGGGTTTGGTGACTCATGCCTGTAATCTCAGCACTTTGGGAGGCCGAAGCGTGTGGATCGAGTGAGCCCAGAAGTTTGAGATCAGCTTGGGCAACATAGGGAAACCCTGTCTCTACAAAAAATACAAAAAAAAAAAAAAAAGAAAAAAGAAAAAGAAAAAAATAGCTGGGTGTGGTGGTGCATCCCAGCTACTCAAGAGGCTGAGGTGGGAGGATCCCTTAAGCCCAGGAGGCAGAGGTTGCAGTGAGCCCACATCTCACCACTGCCCTCCAGCCTGGGCGATAGAGTGAGACCCTGTCTGAAAAAAAAAAGGAAAATGTAAAAACTTTCATGCATTATAGGATGCCATCAGAAAAGTGAAAAGACAGCTCATAGAATGGAAGAAAATATTTGCAAATCATACATCTGATAAGGGATTTGTATCTATATAAAGAACACTTAAAAGTCAATAATAAAAATATACATAACCCAATTTTTTAATGGGCACAGGATCTGAATAGCCATTTCTCTAAAGAAGATATAGAAATGTCCAATAAGCACATCAACATTATTAGCTATCAGGGAAATGCAAATCAAAATCATAATGAGATACTACTTCACAAACCTGTTAGGATGGCTGGAATAAAAAAGACATAATTAAAAAAAAAAAAGTCTAGCATGTTGAGAAATGAGAATTCTTATATACTGCTGATGGGAACATAAAATGGTACAGCTGCTTTGGAAAACAATCTGACTGTTTCTCAAATAGTTAAATATAGAGTTATCGTTTGACCCATGAATCCCACTTCTAGGTATATACCCAAGAGAGATGAAAACACACATCCACACAAAACTTGTACACAAATGTTCATAGCAGCATTATTTTTAACATTCAAAAATAGAAACCTAGTTGTTCATCAATTGAATAAATAAAATGTAATATTTTCATACAATGAGATATGATTCGACCAGAAAAGGGAATGAAGTAGTGATATGCACTACAGCATGCATGAATCTTGACAACATTATGCTAAGTGAAAAAATTATGGAAACATTATGCTAACCTTGAAAACACTAAGCAGATTCTCAAAATACCACATATATGATTCAATTTATATGAAATGTCAAGAATAGACAAATCTATAGAGATAGAAAGTAGTTTAGTGGCTGCCTAGGTCTGGGGAAATGAGGGAGTTACAGGGTCATAGCTAAAGGTATATGGTTTCTTCTTGCGGTGATAAAAATGTTCTAAAATTGATTATGGTAATGGTTGAAAAACTGAATACACTAGGGACCATTGAACTGTGCTCTTCCAATGTGTGAATTGTATGGTCTGTGAATTATATTTCAATAAAGCTAATACCAAGAAAATCAGTTATTTGACACTGCATATAAGCTTGATGATGCTTTTATCTATCCTGAGGAATAAAATAGCTGAGACATTCATATTAAGAATATTTGACCTATAAAAAGTACCTAGTGGAGCTGGAGCTTCTCTTTTTATTTGGAAACTTTTCTCGTATTGTGGATTTGATGATGAGGAAGCTCTTATAATAATGTTGATATAGTTTTAAAATATAGAGTCTTCCAGTAATTATGGAGGAATGAAGTGGTCACAGGAACCCTTTCATAGGTAACGGTTATGAAACATTTTTTTTTTTTGAGACGGAGTCTCACTCTGTCACCCAAGCTGGAGTGCACTGGCCAGATCTCAGCTCACTGCAAGCTCCGCCTCCCAGGTTCACGTCATTCTCCTGCCTCAGGCTCCCGAGTAGCTGGGACTACAGGCGCCCGCCACCTTGCCCGGCTAGTTTTTTGTATTTTTTAGTAGAGACGGGGTTTCACCGTGTTAGCCAGGATGGTCTCGATCTCCTGACCTTGTGATCCGCCCGCCTCGGCCTCCCAAAGTGCTGGGATTACAGGCTTGAGCCACCGCGCCCGGCCGAAACATTTTTAAAAGCTTGTTAAACGCACTGGAAAGACTACAAAAGCAGACAGAAGAAAGAAAACTGCAACTGCACAGGGTAAGAATTGTGAGTTTGTAGTTTTCTGATCTGAAGATATTTCTTGACCCCTATGGCTATGGCTGAGAGAAGCAGCAGTAGAAAAACAGCCTTACTGGCTCAAGGTACCTTTCAGGGCTGGACGATCAGCTTGAAATTTAAAGGGGGAAATTCTAGAAGCAAAATAATCATAGAAAGAGTGAGACTCAAATTCCAACTAGTTCTGTCTAAATCCTTTTGATGGCTAGACTATGCATGTGCGAGAGTGGATTCATGAGGCCTGACACAAAACGTGTAAGGAACAGAGAGAAATCTATACTTCAACCATGGAGCAAGTTCTGTTCATTTGCTTTTTTGGGTATGTTGTTTGGTTTAACTAAAAAAAGTAAAAGTTAAAAATAATTTATTGAGGTGAAGTTCACACAATATGAAATCCATTTTACAGTTGACAAATCAGTGGCATATTGTACATTCACAATGTGTGAAACTACTACCTCTATGTAGTTCAAAAACATTTCCATTACTCCAAAGTAAAACTCTGTATTCATTAAGCAGTTTCTCCTCACTATTCCCTACTGCCTAGACCTTGGCAACTGCCAGTCTGTATCCTGTCTCTATGAATTTGTCTATACCAGACATTGCATGTAAGTGGCTTCATACAATATGTGAGCTTTTTGTCTGGATTCTTTCACTTAGCATAATATTTTGGAGGTTCGTCCATGCTGCAGGAAGTATTAGTATTTCATTCCTTTATTGTGGCTGAATATTATTTCATTGTATGTGTATACCACAATTTATTTATCTATGTATTCATTGATGGACATTTGGTCCCTTCGTTTTGGCTATTGTGAGTAGTGTTGCTATGAACATGTGTGTACATGTATTTATTGGAGTACTTGTTTTTTAATTATCTTGGGTATATATGTAGAAGTACATTTTTTTAAAAAGAAAAAAAAAAGTCTGAATGTATATTCTTATTTGCACTCAGATGGAGCAGAAGAAAGCTGAAGCCTATGGGCTTGAAGTATCAGACAACAGAGCCCAAGGCTGGCAGGACAAATAGTAAACTAGGTGGGAAACCTTAGAAGCGAGGAAACTGCAGAGAGACTGAGTTTCATCTCTGCCCAAATTCTTGGCTGACTGTCAAATTATACAGGTACATAGGAGGTACCACATGTGCCTTCCATGCGGAGAGGCCAGGCTAAAGCCAGAGGTAGGCCATAAGAACCAAGCAGATATATCAGTTGCTACATACCTCAAGGGACATAAAGTAGTCAGTTTGAATTCAGGTATGTTAACTGCCTACTTGAACAAGATCCCAGTAATCATAAGAATACATCAGAATCCAGATTTATTATAACATTGTCTATAATGTCTAATTTTAAAACAAAAATTAGTAGACGTTGAAGGAAACAGAAAAGTGAGACCTAGGCACCTGGGAAAAGGCAGTTAATAAAATTTGACTTTGAGTGGGCCCAGATTTAGCAGATGAAGAATTAAAAACATCTATTATAAATATGCCCAAAGAATTAATGGAAAATGTGGTATCAATAAATTAGAAACATCTCAACAGAAGTATGTTAACTATAACAATGAAATAGAAATTATAAAGCTGAAAAATACAATAACTGAAATAAATTTACTAGATGGGCTCAACAACACATTGGACTTGGCAGAAGAATCAGTGGGCTTGATTTTACACACACACTCCAATTTGAATAACAGAAAAAAGATTGAAGAAAAATGAAGAGAATATCAAGCAGTCCCATATATGTGTAACGGATATCCCAGAAGGGAGAATAAGGGGCAGAAAAAATATTTGAAAATATAATGGCTGAAAAATTTAAAGGAAATCAAACATACCTAATTATTTCTAGCATCCCTCTTGCAATTGGTTACAAAATGAAGAAGCAGGTCTTTGAGGAGATACCTAGTAGTCATGTAGGAAGTGCCAACAATAAAATGGGTATTAAAAATCTTCATGATGTTATTACATTGGATCTCTAAATTTGTGCTCCATCATGAGAATTTTCAGTCAATAACACAGTTTCCCCAGAAAGAAAATGCTGCAGCTTTATCTGTGTTACTAATCAGAAAAATGATACTTTGTAATAACAGAAAAAGTAACATAAAGATTAATTATTTTGGCTACTTTATACCTGTAGAAGCCCTTATTGTTCTATTGTTTTATTATAATTGTTTAATTAACTGGAATAGTTTGCAGTTTTAAATCTAAAGTATGCAAAATTATTGCAAAACCAAGAAAGTTAACAGACCTTTTTTGAGAGATTGTATTTGAGTAGGGTGAGTAAAACAGATTTTGCCATTTGAGTAGAACATGCAGAAAGTAAATAGTAAGATTTTGCACCCTCACAGTTGAGAACAAACCATAAATTCAAAGACCACTTTTCTTTCTGAGTTACCAGTCCCCTACTAGGCTTTTAAAATCAATCATGTAATTTTAACAGACTTCAATATATACATATTAAAATGCAAACACATATACCAAATGTCAGATGACATTATTTAAGGCTTTAAACACTAGTTTTTGTTTATTTTATTCTAGGAATGCAAAGCTGTTTTAATATTTCAAAATCGATAGTGCAATTATCCAAATTAACAAGCTAAAGAGAATAACTATCACGATGACATCAGTTGATGCAGAGGAAGCATTTTACAACATTCAACCCTCATTTGTAATAAAAATGCTCAAAAAATAATAAAAGGGATTTGAGGAGCAATTCCTCAACTTGCTGAAGAGCACCTACAAAAAACCTATAACTAACTTAATACTTAGCAGCAAAAGACTGAATACTTTGCAGCTAAGAATTGGAATAAAGCAAGAATGTCTGCTCTCACTGCTCTTATTCAACATAAGGCTGGAAGGTCTCGGTAGTGCAATAAGGCAAGAAATGGAAATAAAACATACCGATCAAAAAGGAAGAAATTAAATTTCTCTATATGCAGATATCATGATTGCCCATAAACAGCTTTTAAAATTAGTCTTACCAGCATACGCCTTTTTATTGCCTGGATTTTTCCTTGTAATCTAAATGCTATGAAGAACAAATACATTTATGTAATGAAAAAGACATTTAAAAATAAATGTCTCTTTTGGTGACAAATTTTTTTCACTTTTTCTGTATCTCTTCATTTTAATTAAAAATTGTTACACTCATGCACTATTACACTTGTGTTATATTCCTTACTGTCATAAAATCTGGGAGAAGACGTTTAGCTTTTTCTAAAACCAAATTTATCAAATCATTCTGATTTGTGGGAGGATTCATCTTGATTAGGAATATTAGATGAACTTGGAACCATATATTCTTTTACATAGGCGGAGCTTGCAGTGAGCTGAGATCCGGCCACTGCACTCCAGCCTGGGTGGCAGAGCAAGACTCCGTCTCAAAAAAAAAAAAAAAAAAAAAACATTTATTTAAAAATATTAAAATGCTTCGCAGAAGTTTTGAATAGTGCTTTTTTATGATTACTAATTGCTGGCTTGATATCTCATTTTCATTTCTTTCTTTGGAACCTAGTCTCCAACCATTTGACTACTTCAGCTTTTCAGTTTCTGAATTGGCAGTTTCTGTGTGTGAAAAAGTTTTTCTTAAAGGGCCAGTACATTTAAAGCATCAGAAGTCCAATTTCTTCTTTGTATGGGAATTCTTGAGTTCTTTTCTTTCAGGTTTATGTAAGTACTTGTTAGTCTCAAGAAGCTAAACAGAACAAAATCTCTTAAATGTAAGACCTCATAATCAAATTATTAATTCCCTCTGGATGTAGACAGAAGTGTTCTAAAGTATTTTCTTAGAAAATGCTTCACATTCATACAGTAGAAGAATCATATAAACTCTTTGACAAGCTAGAGATTGCCCAAGCAGGAGTTTATAGGTGAAGTTTTAAAAAATGTTTTTTCTCTATTTTCTATATTTTGTTATATGCTATTGTATTCCCATTTTATGTGCAGTTCAAAGTTTTAAATACACATCAAATAATTCATATTATTGTTATGCAAGCCAAGTAAATGCTATAGAAGTCAAAATTCTCTGCTCTCTAAACAATGCAGAGTCTATTTCAAGTCTATATGTTTTTCCAACCTTGACGGTAGATCTCTTTGGGTTGGATATCTCTAGTGTTCACAAATGATAGATTCCTATGATAAGTTAATCTCCAAAAATGTTTTCCTCAAAAGCCAGATACAGACAAAGGGTTACAATTACAAACAGATTATACTTCATGGCTAATTTCTTTTCCTCTATAAGGAGGGAGTAAAGGCTTTTCTCATTTAAATACACACAGAGAATTGTCTTTAGCCAGGTGACAAAAGCAGAGGCAGAGACAAATATATATGTAAAATTCACTATAGGGAAAAATAAAAATTCCCATCCTAATGATTTTTAAAAATCAGAATATTCACCATTCTTCAGACACACGACATACTGCTGTGGGCCATTGGTTTCTTTTCCATTTACTCACGAGATTTATGATTCCCATCCCACGGAATTTACTTAAACAAAAGAAACACTGACAAAAATCCCTGCAAATCTTTTACTCTACTTCACCTTTCTGAAACTTTTGTAGGCTTTCAGATACAGTCTTATCACAGCCAGGACACCAACAGACTTCTAGGCTCTAACTGAAAGACAGGTGTCCAATCATATCTACTAACTGTTTACCCTGGAAATCTGGTTACCATCATGACTCTAGTGCCCACACCAGATTTTCAAACCCAAATTAAAAAAAAAAAAATGTTTCACAAGTTTTCAAATGTTAGACAGTCATGACTTGCGATCTACATTTTCTCTCCGGATGAGAAGGGGCAGAACTCAAGCAGCAAAACACTGCGGGAGTCTATTTTTTCTTTGTTCCAAAGCCAAAGGATTCCTCTGGAGTCTTGGCTGTCACTTGAAACCTACCATGCTACCCTTGTCCAACATGGTAGGTTGGATCATTATACTATTCCTTGAGTGAGGTGAGTGTGCATAGTCCAGAAAGAAGTTTATGCTTCCAACTTTATTAAGCATTTCTGTATTAGGCATTTAATTGTTTAGAATTTTGTTGGTATACTTTTTTATTTTATTTTATTTATTTTACTTTAAGTTCTGGGATGCATGTGCAGAACCTGCAGGTTTGTTACATAGGCATAAATGTGCCATGGTGGTTTTCTGCACCTATCAACTCATCATCTAGGTTTTAAGGCCCGCATGCATTAGGTATTTGTCCTAATGCTCTCCCTCCCCTTGCTCCCCAACCCCCAACAGGCCCCAGTGTGTGATGTTACCATCCCTGTGTCCATGTGTTCTCATTGTTCACCTCCCACTTATGAGTGAGAACATGCAATGTTTGGCTTTCTGTTCCTATGTTAATTTGCTGAGAATGATGGCTTCCAGTTTCATCCTTGTCCCTGCAAAAGACATGAATTCATCCTTTTTAATGGCTGCCTAGTATTCCATGGTGTATATGTAACACATTTTCTTTATCCAGTCTATCATTGATGGGCATTTGGGTTGGTTCCACATCTTTGCTATAGTGAACAGTGCTTCTATAAACATACATGTGCATGTGTCTTTATAGTAGAATGATTTATAATCCTTTGGTATATACCTAGTAATGGCATTGCTGGGTCAAATGGTATTTCTGGTTCTAGATCCATGAGGAATTGCCACACTGTCTTCCACAATGGTTGAACTAATTTTCAACAGTGTAAAACTGTTCCTATTTCTCCACATCCTCTCCAGCATCTGTGTTTCCTGACTTTTTAATGATTGCCATTCTAACTGGCGTGAGATGGTATCTCATTGTGGTTTTGATTTTCATTTCTCTAATGACCAGTGATGATGAGCATTTTTTTCATGTTTGTTGACTGCATAAATGTCTTCTTTTGAGAAGTGTCAGTTCATATCCTTTGCCAACTTTTTGATGGGGTTGTTTTATTCTTGTAAATTTGTTTAAGTCCTCTGTAGATTCTGGATATTAACTCTTTGTCAGATGGATAGATTGCAAAATTTTTCTCCCATTCTGTAGGTTGCCTGTTCACTCTGATGATGCTTTTGCTGTGCAGAAGCTCTTTAGTTTAATTAGATGCGATTTGTCAATTTTGGCTTTTGTTCCAATTACTTTTGGTGTTTTAGTCATGAAGTCTTTGCCCATGCCTATGTCCTGAATGGTATTGCCTAGCTTTTCTTCTAGGATTTTTATGGTTTTAGGTGTTATATTTCAGTCTTTAATCCATCTTCAGTTAATTTTTGTGTAAGGTGTAAGGAAGGGGCCCAGTTTCTGTTTTCTGCATATGGCTAACCAGTTTTCCCACCACCATTTATTAAATAAGGAATCCTTTTCCCATTGCTTCTTTTTGTCAGGTTTGTAGAAGATCAGATGGTTGTAGATGTGTGGTGTTATTTTTGAGGCCTCTGTTCTGTTCCATTGGTCTGTATATCTGTTTTGGTACCAGTACTATGCTGTTTTGGTTACTGTAGCCTTGTAGTATAGTTTGAAGTCAGATAGCATGATGCCTCAAGCTTTGTTCTTTTTGCTTAGATTGTCTTGGGTATATGGGCTCTTTTTCTGTTCCTATGAAATTTAAAGTAGTTTTCTCTAACTCTGTGAAGAAAGTCATTGGTAGCTTGATGGGGATAGCATTGAATCTAAAAATTACTTTGGACAGTATGGCCATTTTCACAATATTGATTCTTCCTATCCATGAGCATGGAATGTTTTTCCATTTGTTTGTGTCCTCTCATTTCCTTGAGCAGTAGTTTGTAGTTCTCCTTGAAAAGGTCCTTTACATGCCTTGTAAGTTGTATTGCTAGGTATTTTTTTCTCTCTGTAGCAACTGTGAATGGGAGTTTGCTCGTGATTTGGCTCTCTATTATTGGTGTATGGGAATGCTTGTGATTTTTGCACATTGATTTTGTATCTTGAGACTTTGCTGAGGTTGCTTATCAGCTTAAGGAGATTTTGGGCTGAGACAATGGGGTTTTCTTTCTTTTTTTTTTTTTTGAATTTTTGCTCATTATTTATTTATTTATTTTTTATTATACTTTAAGTTCTAGGGTACATGTGCATAACGTGCAGGTTTGTTACATATGTATACTTGTGCCATGTTGGTGTGCTGCACCCATCAACTCGTCAGCACCCATCAATTCATCATTTATATCAGGTATAACTCCCAATGCAATCCCTCTCCCCTCCCCCCTCCCCATGATAGGCCCTAGTGTGTGATGTTCCCCTTCCCGAGTCCAAGTGATCTCATTGTTCAGTTCCCACCTATGAGTGAGAACATGCGGTGTTTGGTTTTCTGTTCTTGTGATAGTTTGCTAAGAATGATGGTTTCCAGCTACATCCATGTCCCTACAAAGGACGCAAACTCATCCTTTTTTATGGCTGCATAGTATTCCATGGTGTATATGTGCCACATTTTCTTAATCCAGTCTGTCACAGATGGACATTTGGGTTGATTCCAAGTCTTTGCTATTATGAATAGTGCCGCAATAAACATACGTGTGCATGTGTCTTTATAGCAGCATGATTTATAATCCTTTGGGTGTATACCCAGTAGTGGGATGGCTGGGTCATATGGTACATCTAGTTCTAGATCCTTGAGGAATTGCCATACTGTTTTCCATAATGGTTGAACTAGTTTACAATCCCACCAACAGTGTAAAAGTGTTCCTATTTCTCCACATCCTCTCCAGCACCTGTTGTTTCCTGACTTTTGAATGATTGTCATTCTAACTGGTGTGAGATGGTATCTCATTGTGGTTTTGATTTGCATTTCTCTGATGGCCAGTGATGATGAGCATTTTTTCATGTGTCTGTTGGCTGTATGAATGTCTTCTTTTGAGAAATGTCTGTTCATATCCTTTGCCCACTTTTTGATGGGGTTGTTTGTTTTTTCTTGTATATTTGTTTGAGTTCTTTGTAGATTCTGGATATTAGCCCTTGTCAGATGAGTAGATTGCAAAAATTTTCTCCCATTCTGTAGGTTGCCTGTTCACTCTGATGGTAGTTTCTTTTGCTGTGCAGAAGTTCTTTGGTTTAATTAGATCCCATTTGTCAATTTTGGCTTTTGCTGCCGTTGCTTTTGGTGTTTTAGACATGAAGTCCTTGCCCATGCCTATGTCCTGAATGGTACTACCTAGATTTTCTTCTAGAGTTTTTATGGTATTAGGTCTAACATTTAAGTCTCTAATCCATCTTGAATTAATCTTCGTCTAAGGAGTAAGGAAAGGATCCAGTTTCAGCTTTCTACTTATGGCTAGCCAATTTTCCCAGCACCATTTATTAAATAGGGAATCCTTTCCCCATTTCTTGTTTCTCTCAGGTTTGTCAAAGATCAGATGGCTGTAGATGTGTGGTATTATTTCTGAGGACTCTGTTCTGTTCCATTGGTCTGTATCTCTGTTTTGGTACCAGTACCATGCTATTTTGGTTACTGTAGCCTTGTAGTATAGTTTGAAGTCAGGTAGCGTGACGCCTCCAGCTTTGTCCTTTTGACTTAGGATTGTCTTGGCAATGTGGGCTCTTTTTTGGTTCCATATGAACTTTAAAGCCGTTTTTTCCAATTCTGTGAAGAAACTCATTGGTAGCTTGATGGGGATGGCATTGAATCTATAAATAACCTTGGGCAGTATGGCCATTTTCACGATATTGATTCTTCCTATCCATGAGCATGGTATGTTCTTCCATTTGTTTGTGTCCTCTTTGATTTCACTGAGCAGTGGTTTGTAGTTCTCCTTGAAGAGGTCCTTGACATCCCTTGTAAGTTGGATTCCTAGGTATTTTATTCTCTTGGAAGCAATTGTGAATGGAAGTTCCTTCCTGATTTGGCTGTTTGTCTGTTACTGGTGTATAAGAATGCTTGTGATTTTTGCACATTAATTTTGTATCCTGAGACTTTGCTGAAGTTGCTTATCAGCTTAAGGAGATTTTGGGCTGAGACGATGGGGTTTTCTAAATATACAATCATGTCATCTGCAAACAGGGACAATTTGACTTCTTCTTTTCCTAACTGAATACCCTTGATTTCTTTCTCTTGCCTGATTGCCCTGGCCAGAACTTCCAATACTATGTTGAATAGGAGTGGTGAGAGAGGGCATCCTTCTGTTGTGCCAGTTTTCAAAGGGAATGCTTTCAGTTTTTTCCCATTCAGTATAATTTGGCTGTGGTCTATCATAAATAGCTCTTATTATTTTGAGATACATTCCATCAATACCTAGTTTATTGTGAGTTTTTAGCATGAAAGGATGTTGAATTTTATTGAAGGCCTTTTCTGCATCTATTGAGATAATCATGTGGTTTTTGTCATTGGTTCTGTTTATGTGATGGATTACATTTATTGATTTGCATATGTTGAACAAGCCTTGCATCCCCGAGATGAAGCCGACTTGATCATGGTGGATAAGCTTTTTGATGTGCTTCTGGATTCGGTTTGCCAGCATTTTATTGAGGATTTTCACATTAATGTTCTTCAGGGATATCCTTGAGTACCTAATTTTTAAAAGTTTCTTTGAGTTAGCACCTAAATAAGGTCTGCATTATAATTAATTGATAGTGTTTAAGTATTTTAATTTATAGGTTATCTTTCTTTTTTGAAATTATTTATTTGTTGCAGAAACTAGGTCATTTGTCCTGAAGAGCTTCCCATAGCTTTGATTTTCCCACGTATGATGAATTTAACATGTTCTTTTGTCATTGTTGCCATCGTCACTGTTCCTCCTCCTCTTCTTCCTTCTTCTTCCCTCCTCTCCTTCTGTCCCACTTTCTCTCTGTTTAACAAGAATACTTTATTGGAGGCATTTTGTTCTTCTATCAGAATGTGTGTTATGTCTTGTAGTCTCTTTTCTCTGTGATGTTAGCAGGTGTTGATAGTCAATGCCTACATTTATTAATTCTCTGTATGTTGCAAAATGGATGATATACTTTTCTTCTAGGGTGTTTATAGTTTTGGGTTTTACATTGAAATCTTTAATCCTAATAACTAAGATCAGAGCAGAACTGAAGGAGATAGAGACACAAAAAACCCTCCAAAAAATCAATGAATCCAGGAGTTGGTTTTTTGAAAAGATCAACAAAATTGACAGACCGCTAGCAAGACTAATAAAGAAGAAAAGAGAGAGGAATCAAATAGTCGCAATAAAAAATGATAAAGGGGATATCACCACCGACCCCACAGAAATACAAACAACCATCAGAGAATACTATAAATGCCTCTACGCAAATCAACTAGAAAATCTAGAAGAAATGGATAATTTCCTGGACACTTACACTCTCCCAAGACTAAACCAGGAAGAAGTTGAATCCCTGAATAGACCAATAGCAGGCTCTGAAATTGAGGCAACAATTAATAGCCTACCCACCAAAAAAAGTCCAGGACCAGATGGATTCACAGCTGAATTCTACCAGAGGTACAAGGAGGAGCTGGTACCATTCCTTCTGAAACTATTTCAATCAATAGAAAAAGAGGGAATCCTCCCTAACTCTTTTATGAGGCCAACATCATCCTGATACCAAAGCCTGGCAGAGACACAACAAAAAAGAGAATTTTAGGCCAATATCCCTGATGAACATCGATGCAAAAATCCTCAATAAAATACTGGCAAACCGGATTCAGCAGCACATCAAAAAGCTTATCCACCATGATCAAGTGGGCTTCATCCCTGGGATGCAAGGCTGGTTCAACATTCGCAAATCAATCAACGTAATCCAGCATATAACAGAACCAAAGACAAGAACCACATGATTATCTCAATAGATGCAGAAAAGGCTTTTGACAAAATTCAACAGCCCTTTATGCTAAAAACGCTCAATAAATTCGGTATTGATGGAACGTACCTCAAAATAATAAGAGCTATTTATGACAAACCCACAGCTAATATCATACTGAATGGGCAAAAACTGGAAAAATTCCCTTTGAAAACTGGCACAAGACAGGGATGCCCTCTCTCACCACTCCTATTCAACATAGTGTTGGAAGTTCTGGCTAGGGCAATCAGGCAAGAGAAAGAAATCAAGGGTATCCAGTTAGGAAAAGAAGAAGTCAAATTGTCCCTGTTTGCAGATGACATGATTGTATATTTAGAAAACCCCATTGTCTCAGCCCAAAATCTGCTTAAGCTGATAAGCAACTTCAGCAAAGTCTCAGGATACAAAATTAATGTGCAAAAATCACAAGCATTCTTATACACCAGTAACAGACAAGCAGAGAGCCAAATCAGGAATGAACTTCCATTCACAATTGCTTCAAAGAGAATAAAATACCTAGGAATCCAGCTTACAAGGGATGTAAAGGACCTCTTCAAGGAGAACTACAAACCACTGCTCAGTGAAATCAAAGAGGACACAAACAAATGGAAGAACATACCATGCTCATGGATAGGAAGAATCAATATCGTGAAAATGGCCATACTGCCCAAGGTGATTTATAGATTCAATGCCATCCCCATCAAGCTACCAATGACTTTCTTCACAGAATTGGAAAAAACGGCTTTAAAGTTCATATGGAACCAAAAAAGAGCCCGCATTGCCAAGACAATCCTAAGTCAAAAGGACAAAGCTGGAGGCGTCACGCTACCTGACTTCAAACTATACTACAAGGCTACAGTAACCAAAACAGCATGGTACTGGTACCACAACAGAGATATAGACCAATGGAACAGAACAGAGTCCTCAGAAATAATACCACACATCTACAGCCATCTGATCTTTGACAAACCTGACAAAAACAAGAAATGGGGAAAGGATTCCCTATTTAATAAATGGTGCTGGGAAAATTGGCTAGCCATAAGTAGAAAGCTGAAACTGGATCCTTTCCTTACCCCTTATACGAAAATTAATTCAAGATGGATCAGAGACTTAAATGTTAGACCTAATACCATAAAAACCCTAGAAGAAAATCTAGGTAGTACCATTCAGGACATAGGCATGGGCAAGGACTTCATGTCTAAAACACCAAAAGCAACGGCAGCAAAAGCAAAAATTGACACATGGGATCTAATTAAACTAAAGAGCTTTTGCACAGCTAAAGAAACTACCATCAGAGTGAACAGGCAACCTACAGAATGGGAAAAAATTTTTGCAACCTACTCATCTGACAAAGGGCTAATATCCAGAATCTACAAAGAACTCAAACAAATATACAAGAAAAAAACAACAACCCCATCAAAAAGTGGGGAAAGGATATGAACAGACATTTCTCAAAAGAAGACATCCATACAGCCAACAGACACATGAAAAAATGCTCATCATCACTCGCCATCAGAGAAATGCAAATTAAAACCACAATGAGATACCATCTCACACCAGTTAAAATGGCAATCATTAAGAAGTCAGGAAACAACAGGTGTTGGAGAGGATGTGGAGAAATAGGAACACTTTTACACTGTTGGTGGGATTGTAAACTAGTTCAACCATTATGGAAAACAGTATGGCGATTCCTCAAGGATCTAGAACTAAATGTACCATATGACCCAGCCATCCCACTACTGGGTATATACCCAAGGATTATAAATTACTCTACTACAAAGACACATGCACACGTATGTTTATTGCGGCACTATTCACAATAGCAAAGACTTGGAATCAACCCAAATGTCCATCTGTGACAGACTGGATTAAGAAAATGTGGCACATATACACCATGGAATACTATGCAGCCATAAAAAAGGATGAGTTTGCGTCCTTTGTAGGGACATGGATGCAGCTGGAATCCATCATTCTTAGCAAACTATCACAAGAAGAGAAAACCAAACACCGCATGTTCTCACTCATAGGTGGGAACTGAACAATGAGATCACTTGGACTCGGGAAGGGGAACATCACACACTGGGGCCTATCATGGGGAGGGGGGAGGAGGGAGGGATTGCATTGGGGAGTTATACATGATATAAACGTCATGCACATGTACCCTAGAACTTAAAGTATAATAAAATAAAAAAAAAAAAAAAAAAAAAAAAAAAAAAAAAAAGAAATCTTAATCCATCTTGAGTTAATTTTGTATAAGGTATAAATAAGGGGTCCAGTGTCAGTTTTCTGCATATTGCTAGCCAGTTCTCCCAGCACCATTTATTAATAGGGAATCCTTCCTCACTGCTTGTTCTTGTCAGGTTTGTCAAAGATCAGATGGTTGTAGGTGTGTGGTCTTAGTTTTTGAGTTCTCTATTCTGTTCCATTGGTCTATGTGTCTGTTTTTGTACCACTACCATGGTGTTTTGGTTCCCGTAGCCTTGTAGTATTGTTTGAAGTCAGGTAGTGTGATGCTTCCAAGTTTATTCTTTTTGCTTAGGACTGTCTTGGCTTTACTGGCTCTTCTTGGTTCCATATGAAATTTTAAGTAGTTTTTTCTTTTTTCTAATTCTGCAAAGAGTCACTGGTAGCTTCATGGGAATTGCATTGAATCTAAAAATTACTTTGGGCAGTATGGCCATTTTGTGATATTGATTGATTCTTCCTATCCATGAGCGTGAAATGTTTTTCCATTTGTTTGTGTCCTCTCTGAATTCCTTGAGCAGTGGTTTGTAATTCTCCTTGTAGAGATCTTTCACCTCCCTAGTTAGCTGTATTCCTAGGTATTTTATTCTTTTTGTGGCAATTGTGAATGGGAGTTCATTCCTGATTTGGGTCTCTGCCTGCCTGTTGGTGGTGTATGGGACTACTAGTGATTTTTGCACATTGATTTTGTATCCCGAGACTTTGCTGTAGTTGTTTATCAGTTTAAGAAGCTTTTGGGCTGAGATGATGGGGTCTTCCAGCTACAGGATCGTGTCATCTGCAAACGAAGATAGTTTGATTTCCTCTCTTCCTATTTGAATGCCTTTTATTTCTTTCTCTTGCCTCATTGCCCTGGCCAGAACTTTCAATACTATGTTGAATAGGAGTGGAGGGAGAGTGCATCCTTGTCTTGTGCCAGTTCTTAAGAGGAATGCTTCCAGTTTTGGCCCATTCAGTATGATATTGGCTGTGGGTTTGTCATAGATGGGTCTTATCATTTTGATGTCTGTTCCTCCAGTAGCTAATTTATTGAGAGTTTTTAACATGAAGGAATATTGATTTCTATTGAAGGCCTTTCCACATCTATTGAGATAATCAGGGGTTTTGTCTTTAGTTCTGTTTATGTGATGAATCACACTTATTGATTTGATATGTTGGAACCACCTTGCTTCTAGGGGATGAAGCCTACTTGATTATGGTGAATAAGCTTTTTGATGTGCTGCTGTATTCAGTTTGCAGTATTAGTTGAGGATTTTTGCACTGATGTAATCAAGGATATTGGCCTGAAATTTTCTTTTTCTGTTGTATCTCTGACAGGTTTTGGTATCAGGATGATGCTGGCCTCATAAAATGAGTTATGGAGGAGTCCCTCCTTTTCAATCTATTGGATATTTTCAATAGCAATGGTACCGGCTCTTCTTTGCACTTATGTTATAATTCATCTGTGAATCTATTGGTCCTGGGCTTTTTTTTTTTTTTTTTTTTGGTTGGTAGGCTATTTATTACTGCTCAATTCAGAACTCATTATTGGTCTATTCAAGGATTCAGTTTCTTCCTGGTTCAGTCTTGGGAGCATGTATCTCTGCAGAAATTTATCCATTTCTTCTAGATTTTCTAGTTTATGTTCATAGAGGTGTTTATAGTTTTCTCTGATGACTGTTTATATTTCTGTTGGGTCAGGGTGATAACCCCTTATCATTTCTAATTGTGTTTATTTGATTCTTCTCTTCTTCTTTATTAGTCTAGCTAGTGGTCTATCTATTTTATAAGTTTTCTTTTCTTCTTTTTTTTCCACTTTTTTTTTTTTATTATACTTTAAGTTCTAGGGTACATGTGCATAACGTGCAGGTTTGTTACATGTGTAATTGTGCCATGTTGGTGTGCTGCACCATCAACTCGTCAGCACCCATGAATTCGTCATTTATATCAGGTATAACTCCCAATGCAATCCCTCCCGCCTCCCGCTCCCCATGATAGGCCCCGGTGTGTGATGTTCCCCTTCCCGAGTCCAAGTGATCTCATTGTCAGTTCCCACCTATGAGTGAGAACATGCGGTGTTTGGTTTTTGTTCTTGTGATAGTTTGCTAAGAATGATGGTTTCCAGCTACATCCTGTCCCTACAAAGGACGCAACTCATCCTTTTTTATGCTGCATAATATTCCATGGTGTATATGTGCACATTTTCTTAATCCAGTCTGTCACAGATGGACA